>NC_134397.1:165598871-165692631 GCF_050003625.1 Haematobia irritans | reverse complement strand
TTATATCATCACAAACACAAAAAATACGAATAGTGTGAAATCTGATAATTGGCAGGTTATATATGTTAAAAGTATTGTATGTATGTGTAAATAGACTATAAATGCTATCTATAGAATTGATATAAACAAAGGCGTAACGAGAATGAATTTTGTAAACTAAAGGAATTTGTGTAGCAATATGTAATAATCGCAAAAAAAAAAAAACAAACAAAGTAAGAGTGGAGTTGAGGTGGGATTGCATTGTATATGATTTGAATTAATAAAATATTTTAGAAATTGAAATAAAAATTGATTAATGTTAAGGACAAGGATATGAAAAAGTAAAAATGTACGAATAGCAAGGATATAAAAAGTATTCATTCGTCTTTTAAGAACAAGAAATATTTGTGCTCAAGACATCGTTTTTGTAAATTTTGTCAAATTTTAAACAATGGTTTTTCTATATACAATCATATAAATTTTGGTAGAATTTCCAAAGAATTCTCTAAAATATGTATATTAATGTAATACTCTAAAATAGCCAAAATATTTCTTCCCCTAAATACTAGGAACTGTGACAGTTTATTTTTTTTTTTCGTTTCGTTTCTTTTTTTGCTACAACTATACAAAGAAAAAATGTTTAAGGAAAGGAAAATAAGTTAACCCTTTTTAATTTTGTTGTTGATATACAATAATACCTATTGACATATGCTGCCAATCTGGTGTCAAGTTATCAAAAGTGATTGTCAGCTGAGGCTATGGAAAAACTCAATATACGCCTATGAAGTAAAGCATTTTAAAAATGCCCTTACAAAGTTCACAATAGGCCATAAACTATGGTAACATTTTAATTTTATCCGATATTGACATCTGTTGCCTAATAGATTTTCAATGTTTTCTGATAGAGATTTTAATTGAAGCTCAGACAATTGATAAGCAGTTGTTGATATGTGTATTAACTTTTTATACCCTCCATCATAGGATGGGGGTATATTAACTTTGTCATTCCGTTTGTAACACATCGAAATATTGCTCTAAGACCCCATAAAGTATATATATTCTGGGTCGTGGTGAAATTCTGAGTCGATCTAAGCATGTCCGTCCGTCCGTCCGTCTGTTGAAATCACCCTAACTTCCGAACGAAACAAGCTATCGACTTGAAACTTGGCACAAGTAGTTGTTATCGATGTAGGTCGGATGGTATTGAAAATGGGCCATATCGGTCCACTTTTACGTATAGACCCCATATAAAGGGACCCTCAGATTTGGCTTGTGGAGCCTCTAACAGAAGCATATTTCATCCGATCCGGCTGAAATTTGGTACATGGTGTATGTATATGGTCTCTAATAACCATGCAAAAATTGGTTATTAGAGACCATAATTATATATAGCCTTATATATTGGTTATTAGAGACCATAATTATATATAGCCGTAAGTTCGGCCAGGCCAAATCTTATGTACCCTCCACCATGGATTGCGTAGAAACTTCTACGAAAGACTGTCATCCACAATCGAATTACTTGGGTTGTGGTATCTTAAATCTTCTTAACATCGTTTGCTAAATTGTGAGTTAGTCCATACGTGGTATATATTAGACAAAAACGTTATGTATAGGTTAGTCTACAAATAATTACGATTCGATATGGACTTTTTGCACGATACGTAGAGAGCCAGAATTGTAATATGGGGTTCGCTTATATGGGGGCTATATACAATTATGAACTTGATATGGACCAATTTTTGTGTGATTGGGGATCGATTTATCTGAGGGCTATATATAACTATAGACCGATATGTACCTAGTTAGGCATGGTTGTTAACGGCCATATACTAGCACAATGTACCAAATTTCAACTGACTCGGATGAAATTTGCTCCTCCAAAAGGCTCAAAATCAAATCTCGGTATCGGTTTATATGCGGGGCTATATATGAGTATGGACTGATATCGACCACTTTTGGCATGGTTTTTAAATATCATATACTACCACCACGTACCAAATTTCAACCAGATCGGATGAATTTTGCTTCTCCAAAAGGCATCGGAGGTCAAATCTGGGGATCGGTTTATATGGGGGCCATATATAATTATGGACTGATATGAACCAATTCCTGCATAGTTGTTGGATACCATATACTAACACCACGTACCACATTTCAACTGAATCAGATGAATTTTGGTCTTCCAAGAGGCTCCGCAGGTCAAATCTGGTGATCGGTTTATATGGGGCCTATATATAATTATGGACCGATGTGGACCAATTTTGGCATGGTCATGAGAGAGCATTTAGTAACACTATGTACCAAATTTCAGCCGGATCGGATGAATTTTGCTCCTCCAAGAGGCTTCGCAACCCAAATCTGAGCGTCGGTTTATATGGGGGCTATACGTAAAAGTGGTTCGATATGGCCCATTTTAGATACCATCCGACCTACATCAATAACAACTGCTTGTGCTAAGTTTCAAGTCGATAGCTTGTTTTGTTCGGAAGTTAGCGTAATCTCAACAGACGGACGGACGGACGGACATGCTTATACCGACTCAGAATTTCACCACGACCCAGAATATATAACATTTTTGGGGTTTTAGAGCAATATTTCGATGTGTTACAAACGGTATGACAAAGTTAATATACCCCCATCCTATGGTGGATGGTGTAAAAATATGGGACATATGAAGCGAGAGAAATTTTAATGCAATTCTACAAAAGATAATTTATGATTTATCAGGCGATACATATGTATTCGAGATACAGGACAATTTTAGAAATACAGTCGAACTTCCATAACTCGAATCACTATTATCCCAAAAAAAAAAGTTCGACTTACGGGGACTTCGAGTTATACAAAAAAAAAATTTTTTGTTGAAAAAAAAAAAAAACAAAACAAACCAACCTGTGCTTGCCATAAAATTATCATCGCCAAAACGCTTTGAAAACTCCATTGCCTTCTCCTTTAATATTCCTCCAGATATAGGCATGTTTTGGTTTCTAGCTGCTGTAAACCAATCGAGGACTGCTTTATCAATCGGACTTAAACTGCCACCTGTACCTTGCACACAAAAATACATGAACTGACAAACAGACAGGCAGACGGACATCGCTAAATCGACTCAGAATTTAATTCTAAGACTCTGGGTAGACAAACATTTTGGCCGAAGATCATGGACATTCCAATAGTACTCAGCACTATTGCACTCAGCTCGCGTCAACTTATAATGGCTTAAAAAATAGGGTTCCTGGCCACCAAAATCTCTGGATCCCAATCACTGTTGCCACTCGAGCCAAAAAAAAAAATCTACCAAATTTTAAACAAAATTTTACCAAAAAACTACCAAATAGAAAAATTTTATTTCGCAGTGTTTTATCAAATTTTTGTGCTTAAAAGTTTTTTCAAAATTATATTTCTATAGAAAAAATTGTCAAAATTTTATTTCTATAGAAAAATTTCACAAAATTCTATTTCTATAGAAAAATTTCCCAAAATTCTATTTCTATAGAAAAATTTTGACAAAATTTTATTTCTATAGAAAATTTTGTCAAAATTTTATTTCTATAGAAAATTTTGTCAAAATTTTATTTCTGTAGAAAATTTTGTCAAAATTTTATTTCTATAGAAAATTTTGTCAAAATTTTATTTCTTTAGAAGATTTTTCCAAATTTAGTTGGTGAGGAATATTTTGCAAAATCTACCAAAACCTCAAGAATTTTACCAATCTACCAAATAATAAATAATCAACCATTTTTTGGTAGAATTCTACCAACTGTGGCAACCGTGATCCCAATTCGTCAGACCTGGGCCATAGACGAGAGTAAGATTGAAAATAAAATGTACCAAAGCATTGATCATCTCAAGAAGGGGTTACGCTCGGAATTGTCCAGAAATACTCAAGAGGCACATTCAGGCATGATGTTTATAATTCGCAACCAAAGGTAACCAAGTCGAACAAATTTAAACTGATTCTAAAATCAGTTGTTATTTCCTTATTTCCATTTAACTAAAGGTTTATTCTGCCTCTGTATATACATTGAAAAACATATTCATATAATATTAAAGATTACGCAAAATAAATTTCAAGATGCACAATTTACAAAATATTAAGGACAAATTTATTTAAAATAATAAAGTTTTAACTATAATAAAATTGATGACGCAAATTTGCGTCGGTCCATTAAAGTCATATGTCTTTGAACTAAAGTAAATTTTCCTTAAAGTAAAGTAAGTTAACAAATTTTTTATTTAAACAAATCGTTCTTAAATTCACTGAAATATTGAATCTTTTGATTTACGATAAAAACGCTTCAAATATAGGCTAAGCATTTTGAGGATTTAGCATCTTTGGTTTAAGGTTTTTAGGTTTTTTGTTTTTTTTTGGATTTAATAAAACTTTTTTACTTTGAAGTATCCGTTATAATTTATATTTTTAAACTGGTATTTGTTTGTACTTGAATAGCTTTGAAAATATATCGCGAAAAGAGAATAAAAATTCCATAAATGAGATCTGTATCCTAATTTTAAATTTATTGATCCTAGATTTAAGGTCAGATAGGTCGCTAAAAAATGTCTCTATTTTAAAGAAGCCGTATCTTTGGCTTGGAATCAATACCAAAATCCTTAAGGGAAGATCAAAATTTTTGCATCCAAGTAAACTTTTTATACCCTCCATCATAGGATGGGGGTATATTAACTTTGTCATTCCGTTTGTAACACATCGAAATATTGCTCTAAGACCCCATAAAGTATATATATTCTGGGTCGTGGTGAAATTCTGAGTCGATCTAAGCATGTCCGTCCGTCCATCCGTCCGTCTGTTGAAATCACGCTAACTTCCGAACGAAACAAGCTATCGACTTGAAACTTGGCACAAGTAGTTGTTATCGATGTAGGTCGGATGGTATTGAAAATGGGCCATATCGGTCCACTTTTACGTATAGCCCCCATATAAAGGGACCCTCAGATTTGGCTTGTGGAGCCTCTAACAGAAGCATATTTCATCCGATCCGGCTCAAATTTGGTACATGGTGTTGGTATATGGTCTCTAACAACCATGCACAAATTGGTCCACATGGGTCCATAATTATATATAGCCCCCATATAAACCGATCCCCAGATTTGGCTTGCGGAGCCTAAAACAGAAGCAAATTTCATCCGATCCGGCTGAAATTTGGTACATGGTGTTGGTATATGGTCTCTAACAACCATGCAAAAATTGGTCCACATCGGTCTATAATTATATATAGCCATCATATAAACCGATCCCCAGATTTGGCTTGCGAAGTCTCCAAGAGAAGCAAATTTCATCCAAGCCGGTTGTAATTTGGAACATGGTGTTAGTATATGATCTTTAACAACCGTGCCAGAATTGGTCCATATCGGTCCATAATTATATATAGCCCCTATATAAAACGTTCTCCAGATTTGACCTCCGGAGCCTCTTGGAGGAGCAAAATTCATCCGATCCGGTTCAAATTAGGAACATGGTGTTAGTATATGGTCGCTAACAACCATACCAAAATTGGTCCAATCACACAAAAATTGGTCCATATTGGTTCATAATCATGGTTGCCACTAGAGCCCAAAATAATCTACCAAAATTTTATTTCTATAGAAAATTTTGTAAAAATTTTATTTCTATAGAAAATTTTGTAAAAATTTTATTTCTAGAGAAAATTTTGTTAAAATTCTATTCGGTTCATAATAAAATTTTCATCATTGTCAAAATTTTATTTCTGTAAAAAATTTTGTCAAAATTTTATTTCTATAGAAAATTTTGTTCAAATTTTATTCGGTTCATAATCATGGTTGCCACTCGAGCCACAAATAATCTACCAAGATTTTATTTCTATAGAAAATTTTGTCAAAAGTTTATTTCTATAGAAAATTTTGTTAAAATTTTATTTCTGTAGAAATTTTTGTAAAAATTTTCTTTCTATAGAATATTTTGTCAAAATTTTTATTTCTATAGAAAATTTTGTGAAAATTTTATTTCTATAGAAAATTTTGTTAAAATTTTATTTCTGTAGAAAATTTTGTCAAAATTTTATGTCTACTTTGTCAAACTGAATTATATACGTATTGGATCGATCTTTTTTGATACCTTGGTTTTAAGATACCTTGCCACCGCAACTTGAGTAATTCGATTGTGGATGGCAGTGTTTAGAAGAAGTTTTTACGCAATCCATGATGGAGGGTACATAAGCTTCGGCCTGGCCGACCTTACGGCCGTATATACTTGTTTTTTTTTTTTTCTTTTTTTTGAGTGTATGCTTCAATTGACATTTTTTTACTTATTCTTTCACAAATGAAGCTTAAAGATTTATTAAACTCATATTACCAACAAATTTTCTGCGCTTTTTTGGCTCGGAATCAATGACATAATCATTAGAGTAAAGACAAAATCTTTGGAACCTGGCATACTTTTATTCAGTGTAACTAAGATACATGAAAATGACCATAAGTGAATATATTTTTCCCCTCTCCAGCATCCTATGAGCCGATAAACGATTTTTTGTTTGTTTGTTTTTTTTTTTTTTTTTTAATTTATTTCTATCCACCCCAAACCGCTTATGTAAAATTCAAATGGTATTTTATTAAACTATAGCAAAGAGTTACATATTTCTCATTCACAACTACATAAATATTTCATAACAAAACTATTCACTATTAGATTTACAAAACATAACGATGGCTAGCCATGAATGCTGTAATTTCAACAATTTAATTGAAAAATATTTTCAAAAACATAGAGGCTTAAATATTTACAAAACAGGTTGTTAAAATCCCTAGCGTTTAACCCGTATTAACGCCCCCAAACACACACACACACACCAAAACATTCACATGAGTTCACAAATGCAGCTTTTATATGTGTATGTGTATGTGTGAAACCATTTCTATCATAAGTTGAAAATCATGATTTATAAAATATTCATTTTCTGTGAATATCGTTGGGTACACATAAACCATAAAGCGATGGCGGTGGAATGTATATTTGAACAAACATTGAAACACTCTCTAAGCGCTTTTCAACAATAGAAAATAATACGAATAATATGCCACCAGCAGGAACAACAACAACAACTACACCTACAACAATATTCTAAGATTAACACGTAAAACACGTATTAAGAATATACGGCTATGGTGGTGGTAGTGAGTAGCAATACGAAAGTCGGCCGCCATTCACATCCTACTACTCATTCATAAAAAATACGTGGTTTACTGATAGTGAGCGAGAGAGTGGGGAGGGGTATAACAACAGAGAATGTCTATAAAATACAACGATAAGGCCAACAACATTAGTTTCACTATCCTTATGACAGACTACCTTCACATATGGCACTAAGGCAGCAAACTATTTATTTTTGAAATGATATGAGTGTATACCCCACTCCCCAACATCATAAACCAACACACACATAAACATAAAGTATCCCAACCCATATACACCACCCACTCAATTGTCTGGCTCTCTGAATTTAAAGAGCTTAGGCCTCACGCATAACATATGACTTTAAGAATGTCTGTGAGTATGAGTGTGTCGTGGGGAGAGATTTTTGCAAAGACTTATGTGCGTAAATTGCTACCATCCCAACTACTCAAGTGTTCTCAATATTGTTGTCGTTGTTGTTGTTATTAATAGAGAAGAGGAAACACTTCATTGTTCGACAAAGAAAAGAACGTCGTAACGCCATCGTAATATTTTAGTGGCGTCAGCTACAAAGTAAATCAACATTTGAAATTTGTTAGAGAGTGAGATTCAGCCAGCAGAAGGTGAGAGTGTTCGTGTATTCGTTAACCACAATGAACTTTTCATAACCTTTCGCACATAACAAACAACATTCACTCATTCATTCATTTATTTGCAGGTTCATTCATACGGAAATTTATACTCGAATGGTGGCACTTGCTTAGTATTATAAATCTAAGAATGTATTAGGGTAGCACTTAAAATTGAGGTGTCGTTTGAAATTTCAGAGGAATTGTTTTAAATAATCACCTATTACATAGAAATACCTGAAGGGTATTGGGCAACGTACAGAGTTAATTCAAATACAAATTGAATTTAGGTCCGATAGTATCTCAATTGTTTTCTTTATAGGAAAACTAAATTGTTGCGCTTTGCAATTCCGAATTTCGGAACATGGGGGATTCCCCCATATCTTGGAAGTGCTATCATATATCATGAAATCGGACTATGGAGGCTCAACAGTCAAAGTGTATTTAAAAAAATACAGGGTGGTTGGTATGTATTGAAACCAACTTCGGGTTGCTATTACACCTAGACTCGCTTTGCATCGTTTTGCGTTGTTTCGAAGTTGCGTCGCTGCTGAATCAGTACTAGTTTTCACTTAGTGTCGTTCGATTTTGGAAGTTGCGTTTTTATCGTTGTTATCTATCTCCAATCTTTGCATGGTTTGCCATAAAAATTCATAATTCAGTTTGCTTCGTGTTTTTTTGGAACGTATCTGCGACGCAAAGCGAGGTCTAGGTGTATTTCTACACTGAACTGAAAAAGCATACCCTGTTCCAAAGATTTTATATTTACCCTAATGGTTGTAGTATTGATGACGAGCCAAAGAAACAGAGAGATTGAAATAAGGATACTTTTAAGATACAATCCTCTCTTAAGTTAAAATTTATTTGTTGTTTTTTTTTCATTTTTTTCTTCATGTGCTATCAAAGTCCATTAAAAATCTGTTAATTACAAATTAAATTTCCAAATTAAGACCCTACTTCAAGCAGAAATTATGCTATGTTTCAAATAAAAATGTCCACGAAATAAACTTCTCCTATTTTTGAACGCTTTTTTGTTTTGTAGTCAAGATACAAAAGGTTGTTGACATTTCATAAATTTTAAAGAAATTTTCAGAATTGTTATAGGCAAAGTGACCTTTGTCAAACAAAATTTTCTGTCATTTAAAGAAACCCCTTTTTAAGTCCAGTCTCTTATATAAGGACACAACGAATTTATTGAAAAGTTTCTTGACTTTTGGGCAAGGAAAACAACTTCACATCAGAGAAATGCGTCTTCTATGCCAAGCAAAATTCGAATTCGTGTTTTAAGGAACCATTGGCCCCACGACAATATTTTCTTTTTATACCCTCCATCATAGGATGGGGGGTATATTAACATTGTCATTCCGTTTGTAACACATCGAAATATTGCTCTAAGGCCTCATAAATTATATATATTCTGGGTCGTGCTGAAATTCTGAGTCGATCTAAGCATGTCCGTCCATCCGTCTGTTGAAATCACGCTAACTTCCGAACGACACAAGCTATCGACTTCAAACTTGGCACAAGTAGTTGGTATTGATGTAGGTCGGATGGTATTGCAAATGGGCCATATCGGTTCACTTTTACCTATAGCCCCCATACAAACGGACCCCCAGATTTGGCTTGCGGATCCTCTAAGAGAAGTAAATTTCATGCGATAATGCTGAAATTTGTAACAAGGTGTTAGTATATGGTCTCTAACAACCATACAAAAATTGGTCCACATCGGTCCATAATTATATATAGAGCCCCCATATAAACCGATCCCCAGATTTGGTTTGCGGAGCCTCTAAGAGGAGCAAATTTCATCCGATCCGGCTGAAATTTGGTACATGGTGTTAGCATATGATCTTTAACAACCATGTAAAAATTGGTCCACATCGGTCTATAATTATATATAGCCCCCATATAAACCGATCCCCAGATTTGACATCCGCAGCCTCTTGCAGGAGCAAAATTCATCCGATCCGGCTGAAATTTGGTACAAGGTGTTAATATATGGTTTCTAATAACCATCCAAAAATTAGTCCACATCGGTCCATAATTATATATAGCCCCCATATAAACCGATCCCCAGATTTGGCTTGCGGAGCCTCTAAGAGAAGCAAATTTCATGCGATCCGGCTGAAATTTGGTACAAAGTGTTAGTATATGGTTTCTAATAACCATGCAAAAACTGGTCCACATCGGTCCATAATTATATATAGCCCCCATATAAACCGATCACCAGATTTGACTTGCGGAGCCTCTAAGAGAAGCAAATTTCATGCGATCCGACTGAAATTTGGTACAAGGTGTTAGTATGTGGTTTCTAATAACCATGCAAAAACTGGTCCACATCGGTTAATAATTATAAATAGCCCTCATATAAACCGATCCCCAGATTTGACCTACGGAGCCTCTTGGAATGCCAAAATTCATCTTATTCAGTTGAAATTTGGTACGTGTGTTAGTATATGGTATCCAACAACCATGCAGGAATTGGTTCATAATCATATACGGCCACCATATAAACCGATCCCCAGATTCGACCTCCGTTGGCTTTTGGAGAAGCAAAATTCATCCGATATTTAGCAACCATGCCAAAAGTGGCCAATATCAGTCCATAATCATATATAGCCCCCATATAAACCGATCCAGAGATTTGGTTATGGAGCCTCTTATGGGAGCAAATTTCTTTCGAGTCAGTTGAAATTTGGTACATTGTTCCAGTGTATGGTCGTTAACAACCATGCCTTACTAGGTCCATATCTGTCTATAGTTATATATAGCCCTCAAATAAATCGATCTCCAATCACACAAAAATTGGTCCATATCAAATTCATAATTGTATATTGTTCATAATTTGTATATTGTTGGCTTTTTATTTGGTGGCATTAAACAATCCTTTTGGTGCAATCTGCGTACTGACATTTTCTAGCGATTAGTTAAACGTGGATTTGTTACGTTTGCCTGCTGTAGGGTGTATATTTCTTGTAAGGTGTAATTTGACACGGTGGCTTTGCCGGCTACTCGTCGATTTGGGCAGGTTCTTCACCATGAAATATACAAACAAACGTAAGCATAATTTCTTCGTGTCCAGAAATAAAAAAAAGCAGAATGGATAATATATAATCGGACGGACAATTTTTCCATGAAAACACACGCTCGGGGAATAAAATCAGACTATTGGCTTGAGCCTCCCACCCCCTCTGCTATTTATTCCAGCAGCCATGTATCGCCTCTGGCCCTCTCAAATGAAAGCGATACCCTACCAAAAATCGTCTCGTCTGATCGGTTATTACATTAATTTAACCTGAGACACACACCCCATTCCACAACCACTCACGTTAACCATTTGCAGCACCCTGTATCAACAAAAAAAAACTACTCAAGCATGATACTCATATACTCTGAGAGAAAGAGAAATACAAAATTCATTTCTGCAAACAAATTTACAAAATCTTTATTATGTTTCATTTATACATACTGCCAATTCGAATTCTTATACTTAAAACTAATAATGTATTTATATATATTTAACAACATATGAAATTTAATGTAGAAATCTAAAATATAACACATATAAAAAAATTATATATATATAAAGCATAGATGCATCTAGCCACTTAATCTCTCTATTACTCATTTACTCACCCTTTAAGAGCAAGGCCTATACTCTGAAAGAGCTTAATGACAAATAAGAGACTCCATCATAGAATAACAATATCATTCACAAATTCTTCTTGTTTTTATTATTTTTTTTTTTCTATTTTTATTTTGTCTTTATTTCGGTGCTATCTTCGTTTTATTCCTTTTTTACATTTTTTTTTACTTCATTATATTTGTAATTATTCAAATTATTTTTTTTTCTTTTCTTTGATTTTATCATGTATGTTTTTGCGATTCTTCAATTTGTTTTGTTTTTTTTTATTTTATCATATAGGTATTTTTATATAAATTCCGTAAACAAAGAATTAAATACTCAAAAGAAAATGGAAAATAACAGTTCTCGGGTATTAAGTATGAAATACTGGTTTTACAGCATTTATAGAAACAAAAATTATATATATATATATAAAGATAATAAATCCGCGCCTTTTTGATAATTATATACATATGAATATTTCTATGTAATCATATATATGAAATATTTGTTATACAGCACATTTTATTCTTGATTCGCTTGTAAAAAAAAATATTGAGGTTTTATTCTTCTCCATACATCGTTTTCTTGTATTTTTTTCTTTTTATGAAGTTATAGGGAAAATACAAATTTCGTCAGCAATGAAATTCTCTACTTCCATGTGTATTAAGGCGGCAAGATCGGGAAAAGTTTTTTATATTATATTTTTCTTTTGGTCACAAGTTGATAGTTTTATTTATCTTGATCTTTCAGTTTCATTTTTTTTTTTTATTTCACCAAATAACAATTTGCACAACAAATCTTTTCTTTTGTTTTAGGTTAAGTTTTCTTGGCAGTTTGTAGAAATGTTTTTTATTCCTTTTTTTTCAGAACTGGTTTTGTTAATTTAACACCAAATTGTCCTTAATATCTTAATTTTTATTAATTTCTTTTCTTTAAATGTTTATATTTAAGTATTTGCGAAATTAAATTAATTTTCGTCTCATTTATATTGTGTTTCTTTTAATTTTATTGTTTGTCTTATACAGACGATCTTTCTGCGTAGGCAGATTCTTTTCGACTCCCCCTTCTCACAAGAAAAAAGGTACACTGTTAGAAAAATATGTTTTTCATATATTCCTATATAAACAAAATGTGTTTCGGGCACGATTTTAAACCACAATATATTTAAGTGCGAACATGTAATTTTCCTAAACTAACACTAAATGTTTGGGACATCTATGTTAATATGTTAGAATATATTATGTTTGGGGCATGAATATTTCATAAAAATCATATGTGTGAATACAAACATATATAAATTTACAAATTTCAACTAAACATACATATGTTGTGATATTTTATTCAAAGCGACAGAGAGAGTATAGAGAGAAATAGAGATGGAAACCGGGAGAGTTGACGAAAGATATCAATATAACACAGCAAAAGAGTCAAAAGAGAACAATTTCTGTGAAACCGCTTGTATGTTGTTTCGGAAAACTGTTTTATGATAAGGCCAAAAATTTGATATGTTTAAGTCTAAATATTATTTAATTTGAATAAAGAGAATATACATTCTGAACCAAGAGAATAGACATTTGAAAAACAAACAGCTTATGTTTTCGCCTTGAGAGCAGCATTTTATGTATGTGTGGACATGTGTTTTGTTTATCATTTTGGCATTATTTTTTTCTTGGTTCGTTAAAAGAAATCAGGGGTCTTCATAAAAATAACGAAAGGGCACTATACTCTTTTTAGAGTTGGGACGGTAAAATGAAATAAGGAGGAAATAGTGAAAAATTACACAGTAAAATGTAAAAAAAACAAAGTTTAGTTTCACTTTATTAAAAAGTAGTCCACGAGGAGTTGACGGACACCATCAAATATAAAAGCGGGCATTAAGTTCGACTTTTACAGCTAAAACAATTTAAAAAGTTTATTTTCTTTAAAATGAATTATTAAAGAAAAATAAAAGGAATTTTAGAGCGATGGTGTTAAATGCTAGTAAAAAACTGTTCACTCCTAAATAAATTTATGCTTATATTATAAAATTATGTATGTATGTTTATACTCGACTCCACGTTCTTCTTTTGTTAGTTTTTGAATTCCTTCCAAATTTTAAAGTTTTGTACAAAAACAGTTTTTTATTACAAGATTGTTATTTTTGCAATAAAAAATAATATTTTATCCAAAAATCATTCAATTTCGTTTATATCAAGCACTGTTACTGACTATAAATCTTTAATAACGCACATTTCGATGTTTCATTTAAAAAAATTAATATAGTATAAATATAAATGTGTAAATTAAAAAAAAAAAAAAAAAAAATTCGGTCGGGGCAGGGATTGAACCCACGACCCTTTGCATGCAAGGCAGACATGCTAACCACTGCTCCACGTGGCAAACAAATGTATGTTTCTGTTAAATAATGTTATGTTTGCATGGGCTCGTGGGCGCTGCAAACTATGCTATATAAATGTAACTTAAAACGATAATTATCTACTGGTGACTATAACAGCTACGTAGCCCAGTGGATAGTGTGTTGGCTTACAAACTGTATGGTCCTCGGTTCGATTCTCCGTGCAGGCGAAAGGTAAAATTTAAAAAATTTATAAAAGTGAATAATTTCTTCAACATTATTTGTATTACAGAGAAAGGTGCCAATAACTAAAAAATTTCGTGGAATTGAAAATTACGAGTATGTTAGGGAATGCACAATCGTGTTTGGGAAAAATTCTTCCAAGCATATAATATTTTTGGCTCAAAATGCTTCCAAACATATAATATGTTCACATAAAACAAACATATTAATGTTTCGGCAGTATGCAATAATATATGTGCTTCCTGCAAAATATGTTTGGAACATATGTTAAAGAAGCGATTTTTTTTGAGGGTGTATGTCAATCTCATTATTAGATGGTTTTCTTCTTGTTGTTTTTTTTTTTTTATTCTCTTTTCTGCCTAAACTTCTTCCACATCTGTAGGTGACTTTGCAACACTATACAAAAAAAGATGTGTTCAGACTTACAAATCCAAAGAATTTAAATCTAGTAACCGTTACAGGTATGTCAATCTCATTATTAGATGGTTTTCTTCTTGTTGTTTTTTTTTTTTTTATTCTCTTTTCTGCCTAAACTTCTTCCACATCTGTAGGTGACTTTGCAACACTATACAAAAAAAGATGTGTTCAGACTTACAAATCCAAAGAATTCAAATCTAGTAACCGTTACAGATTAACTCAATCATGGTACATAGATGAATGTAATTCAATGGAGCGATAGAGCTCCATTAAGGACCAGTGTTTATCTGTGGTATGGTGAATTCAATCGATGTCGTAGTTCACATCAAGAAGAATTTCGTGAAGGTCATCCAAAATCAGTTGTTGTGGCGGAAACCAATATTACATCGCATACAAAAAATTTCCAAAAACGCTGTAAACTCAAGAAATGATCCGGAAAGTGGTTTCATCACAATTTACTACACAGTGATAGAAAACTTGTTTTGGAAGCTGAACAAATCGTGGGAGTGGATGTAACACCGATGTGCAAAAAGAGTTTTAGTGGAAATTTTTCACTTACACAAAATTTACCACCCTACGGGAAATGGATCATCCACAGAACCGGTACCGGACTAGTCCCTGGTGTGTATGGACCAGTCCCAGTTCTGGTCAAAACGTATGGAGGGGACCGGTCACTTTAACATGGGTTTGTCATTGACGAGGTAAATTGACACTTTAAGACACGTCTTGGACTCATTCAAAAGGATACGTCCTGGGACAATTTAGTAGGAGCAACTCATAGACAGGTACTCATGAACCAGTCTAGGACAAACTATTTGGAATCTGTTTCCTTTTTGGCACGCATCACATCAGAAGTGAAAAACTTTCGAACTATTCATACAAGCACGTTGATTTTTAAAAGTTCTATACAACAAGGAAAAATCACAGAAAGTGGTTCATAATTTCATATTTTGCAGGTAAAACAAAATTGTTTGCTTTACCTGCAAGTGGATCCACTAGGGACATGCAAACTTGGAGGGAAGTACCTTACCTTTCAGACAAAGAAATTCATTCAAAAGTTGCAGAGTTATTTCCAAAAACAAAAACGCGAATTGGAATCACTGTGCTCCGTAACTGCCGCTACCCGTTCGTATTAGTCGATTGTGAGATCAAATCAATGCCGACTAATATCGCGAAAATGTCCTAAAGACTGTATTGAAGTCCTGGCCAGACCATGGATATTCCAATAGGACCACCATAACAGAGCACCATCGTACTAAGCACGCGTCAACCAATAATAGCTTAAGATGGAGGTTTTATCGCTACATGGCATGGGAAATTTTGGAGATTAAGATTGGTACTGAAAAGTACCAAGTGCCTGTCATCTCAAGACTTCACCGTGAATGGGTCAAAATACCGCATATCCACTTTCGTACCAAAAATAGAAGAACATTTAGTTATTTCGTACTTGGCCTAAATATAAATACCTCAAGCAACAAAATTTCTAACTTACTCTATCTCGACATAAGTTTTGCTACTGCTACTCTATTACACAAATATGTGTAAACTGAAGACCATCACGTATCAAAAGGCATTTGTTACTAGTCCACCATTTATTTGAATCATTGGCCTGTGGCAATATGAGACCAGTAGTAGTAGTAGTTAAATATTTACATTAGAAGTTGGCGGTATGTTAAAATTGCAGATTAACTATTTGCACGCAACATGGGAGAGTTTTGTGAGCGATGATGACTTAGTGACTAACTGATTGTGAATGCCTTAGAGTGAAGGCATACCCTTTCTTTGTCTCTATCGCATATTCTAGAGACGTAGAAAAATGAAATTATATATATATATGATCTATGATTTTATTTTTAGAGCGTACAACCTTGTAATATTTTTAAACTTTCACGTCTATCATTCATTGTGTGTGGTGCACTGGAAACACAAGAAGAAATTTGTTTCAAGAAGAATGGGTGTTGGCATTTATAAATGTTTGTAATTTACCAACGTTTTGTAGCAATTTTAAGACTATGTTGGCAATTAGAAAAGTATTGCCTGCGACACAAATTCTAGAGGACGATTTATGGAATTTGTTGTTTTATTCAAATTCAGAATTTGTTAGTATATAGAATATAAAAATATACGGATTTGAAATGAATTATATAAAAGATAAATAACTAAAAATATATGGCCTACTACGGGCGAAGCGTCGTTATGGAAGTAGGCGGTAACAACCAAATGAAAAATGACCTCAAGTGTGGGGGCGAAGCTTCATAATGAATAAGGTTAAGAGCCCGAGAAAGCTATCGAACCCTGCAAAAAGTGCTTCTGCAGTATCGCGGCATATTCTCAGCGAACCGGTTGGTATGAAAATGGGCCAAAAACCCTAATGAAACATGACCAAAATGTGGGGCGACGCTTCATAATGAATATGAGCCCGAACAAAATATAACTGCTGCATGAAAATCGACCCCAAAATAAAATTAGGGATAATTTCCACTTTTAATGATTTTCGAAACAAAAACAAATGGGTATAGTCATCACTATTCTCAGATCCCAGAAAGCTGAAATAAGCCCTACTTGAAAACGAAACACTATACCAAAATTAATTTGGGTTCATTTTCATTTGTTACATTGCGGTTTTCTCGTAATGATATCGGGCCCAAAACTAAAATGAAGTTATTTCCCAAAAAAAAAAAACAATTAAGGAAAGTCTAAAGTCGGGCGGGGCCGACTATATTATACCCTGCACCACTTTGTAGATCTAAATTTTCGATACATTTAAATATCACTCGATCTGGACAGAATTTGATAGACTTCTACAAAATCTATAGACTCAAAAATTTAAGTCGGCTAAAGCCCTAAGGTGGAACACAATGTTAGTAAAAAAAAATATGGGAAAAATTTAAATCTGAAACAATTTTAAGGAAACTTTGCAAAAATTTATTTATGATTTATCGCTCAATATATATGTAATAGAAGTTTAGGAAAATTAGAGTCATTTTAACAGCTTTTCGACTAAGCAGTGGCGATTTTACAAGGGAAATGTTGGTATTTTGACCATTTTTGTCGAAATCAGAAAAACATATATATGGGAGCTATATCTAAATCTGAACCGACACGACACAAATTTGACACGCATGGCCACAATGCTAATTCTACTCCCTGTGCAAAATTTCAACTAATTTGGCCTCTGTGGTTATATGAGTGTAAATCGGGCGAAAGCATATATGGGAGATATATCTAAATCTGAACCGATTTCAACCAAATTTGGCACGCATAGCTACAATGCTAATTCTACTCCCTGTGCAAAATTTCAACTAAATCGGAGCAAAAAATTGGCCTCTGTGGTCATATGAGTGTAAATCGGGCGAAAGCTATATATGGGAGCTATATCTAAATCTGAACCGATTTCAATAAAATTTGGCACGCATAGCTACAATGCTAATTCTACTCTCTGTGCAAAATTTCAACTAAATCGGGGCAAAAAATTGGCCTCTGTGGTCATATGAGTGTAAATCGGGCGAAAGCTATATATGGGAGCTATATCTAAATCTGAACCGATTTCAACCAAATTTGGCATGCATAGCTACAATGCTAATTCTACTCCCTGTGAAAAATTTCAACCAAATTGGGGTAAAACTCTGGCTTCTGGGACCGTATTGGTCCATATTGGGCGAAAGATATATATGGGAGCTATATCTAAATCTGAACCGATTTCAATAAAATTTGGCACACTTGACTATAGTACAAATTGTTCTTCTTGTGCAAAATTGTAAGCAAATAAGGGTAAAACTCTGGCTTCTGGGGCCATATAAGTCCATATCGGGCGAAATATATATATGGGAGCTATATCTAAATCTGAACCGATTTCTTCCAAAATCAATAGGGATCTATTCTGAGCCAAAACACATACTTGTGCCAAATTTGAAGTCGATTGGACTAAAACTGCGACCTTGACTTTGATTACAAAATGTGTTCACGGACAGACGGACATCGCTATATCGACTCAGGACCCCACCCTGAGCATTTTTGCCAAAGACACCATGTGTCTATCTCGTCTTCTTCTGGGTGTTGCAAACATATGCACTAACTTATAATACCCTATTCCACAGTGTGGAGCAGGGTATAAAAAACATAACAATTTTGTATTATTGTTTTCCATATAATTTTTTTGGAGACTAATTCATGTAAGACTAATTTTTATATCATCGACTACTTTGTATTTTTAGTGTCAACCTTAATCTCCAAAATGGTCTGGGAGTAAGAGTCCAATAGACTTTGATCCGGAGACTTTGGTAGTTATCGTGCGGTATCACATCCTTTCATTTTTAAGCCATTCTTCGTTGATGCGAACCGAGAGCGATGGTTCTGAGTCCTGTTGCAATCCCCATGGTTAGGTTAGGATAGATATAGTGGCAGTCCGTTATTTCACTTAGACTATTAAGGCCATTGTGATTCCACAGTGGAAAACTTTTCTCTTATCACTGAGTGCTGCCCAATTCGATGTTTAGCTCAATGACCCTATACCCTCCACCATAGGATGGGGGGTATATTAACTTTGTCATTCCGTTTGTAACACATCGAAATATTGATCTAAGACCCCATAAAGTATATATATATATATTCTGGGTCGTGGTGAAATTCTGAGTCGATCTGAGCATGTCCGTCCGTCCGTCCGTCTGTTGAAATCAGGCTAACTTCCGAACGAAATAAGCTATCGAAACTTGGCACAAGTAGTTGTTATTGATGTAGGTCGGATGGTATTGCAAATGGGCCATATCGGTCCAACTTTCACGTATAGCCCCCATATAAACGGACACCCAAATTTGGCTTGCGTGGCCTTTAAGAGAAGCAAATTTCGATCCGGCTGAAATTTGGTGCATGGTGTTAGTATATGGTCTCTAACAACCATGCAAAAATTGGTCCACATCGGTCCATAATTATATATAGCCCCCATATAAACCGATCACCAAATTTGACGTCCGGAGCCTCTAAGAGAAGCAAATTTCATCCGATCCGGCCTAAATTTGGTACATGATGTTAGTATATGGGCTGTAACAACCATGCAAAAATTGGTCCACATCGGTCCATAATTACATATAGCCCCTATATAAACCGATCCCACGATTTGGCTTGCGGAACCTCTAAGAGAACCAAATTTCATCCGTTCCGGCTTAAATTTGGTACATGGTGTTAGTATATGGTCTTTAACAACCATGCAGAAATTGGTCCACATCGGTTAATAATTATATATAGCCCCCATATAAACCGATCCCCCGATTTGGCTTGCGGAGCCTCTAAGAGAAGCAAATTTCATCCGATCCGGCGGAAATTTGGTACATGGTATTGGTATATGTTATTTAATGACCATGCAAAAATAGGTCCACATCGGTCCATAATTATATATAGCCACCATATAAACCGACACCCCGATTTGGCTTGCGGAGCCTCTCAGAAACGAAAATTTCATCCGATCCGGCTGAAATTTGGTACATGGTGTTGGTATATGTTCTCTAATGACCATGCAAAAATTGGTCCATATCGGTCCATAATTATATATAGCCCCCATATAAATCGATTCCCAGATTTGTCCTCCGGAGCCTCTTGGAGGAGCAAAATTCATCCGATCCGGTTGAAATTTGGAACGTGGTGTAAGTATATGGCCGCTAATAACCATGCCAAAATTGGTCTATAGTTCCATATCGGTTCATAATCATGGTTGCCACTCGAGCCCAAAATAATCTACCAAAATTGTATTTCTATAGAAAATTTTGTCAAAATTTTATTTTTATGGAAAATTTTGCCAAATTTTAATTCTGTAGACAATTTTGTCAAAATTTTATTTCTATAGAAAATTTTGTCAAAATTTTCTTTCTATAGACAATTTAGACAAAAATTTATTTCTATAGAAAATTTTGTCAAAATTTTATTTCTATAGAAAATTTTGTCAAAATTTTCGGTTCATAATCATGGTTGCCACTCGAGCCCAAAATAATCAACCAAAATTTTATTTCTGTATAAAATTTTGTCAACATTTTATTTTTATGGAAAATTTTGTCAAAATTTTATTCCTATAGAAAATTTTGTCAAAATTTTAATTCTGCAGAAAATTTTGCAAAATTTTATTTCTATAGAAAATTTTGTCAAAATTTTATTTCTATAGAAAATTTTGTCAAAATTTTATTTCTATAGAAAATTTTGTCAAAATTTTATTTCTATAGAAAATTTTGTCAAAATTTTATTTCTATAGAAAATGTTGTCAAAATCTTATTTCTATAGAAAATTTTGTCAAAATTTTATTTCTATAGAAAATTTTGTCAACATTTTATTTCTATAGAAAATTTTGTTAAAATTTTATTTCTATAGAACATTTTTTCCAAATTTTATTTCTATAGAAAAATTTTTCCAAATTTTACTTCTATTGAAAGTGTTGTCAAAATTTTATTTCTATAGAAACTTTAGACTTAATTATATACGTATTTAATGGGCCTTTTTTAGTTTAATATATACTACGTATGGACTACCTTGTAATTTAGAAGACGGTGTTAGGAAGTTTTAAGATACGTTGCCATCGGCAAGTGTTACCGCAACCCAAGTAATTCGATTGTGGATGACAGTCTTTCGTAGTAGTTTCTACGCAATCCATGGTGGAGGGTACATAAGATTCGGCCTGGCCGATCTTACGGCCGTATTTACTTGTTTTTAGCTGAAATCAAGCGGTGATTCATCTTACGGTGAAATCACTTGGGGAAACTTTGAAATGTCACTTAGAAATGTCAACAGCATTACTGAGGTGGGATAATCCACCGCTGAAAAACTATTTGGTGTTCGGTCGAAGCAGGAATCGGATCCACAACCTTGTGTATGCAAGGCGGGCATGCTAACCGTTGCACCACGGTGGCTCCCTACTAAGTATAGCGGGCGCAAAGAGCCACGGATTGCGTTTTGGAGATTGTACCGTAGAAATTAAGCGAGTAAACTCTTCTTTAAGCCATTTTTCGTTGACTAGTGCTGAGTCCAGTTGGATTGTCCACGGTCTGCTCCAGAAATGGTCGTCTGCCTAGTGAGCGACCTTCGGACGTTACAGTGGCTCACATCATTACAATCGGTTACGCTTGAGTCCTGGTGGACAATCGAAGATGCCAATTTTCAGCTGACCTCTTTGGCAAGTAAACCCGAAATTTTTGTTTGTTCACAAACTTTCCAATATGGAAAGGCTTCTCAATGCACAGAAAAAAATTGCACGTAAAATTTTCCAATTACAATTTTAATTGAGTTTTAAAAAATACTCAATTAAAAATTTAATTGAATCAACAATTTTTTTAATTGAAACAAAAATCAATCACAAAAATTAATAATATCAATTAATTTTTTAATTGGATGAATTAATTTTTTAATTGACCCTCAATTAATTTCTTAATTGATAATATCATTTCATTTCAATTAAAAAATTAATTGGATCAATTAATTTCGTGATTGAATCAGAATTTTTTTTTGTGTGGAGAAATCTATCCAGTTTCGTGTAAGCGAAACAACTCCTTCGGTCTTTGTAGTCTAACTTTGGTTTCTTGAATTCTTGAACTTTTCGGACCGTCAATGGCTTTAATTCAAGTTCATTTTATTGTTATTCAAAATTTTTCGCATTAAGGTCTATACGCTTTTGTATGCGTTGAACCAATTGCCGAAATACCTTGCCCACTCTGATTGGGATATCTCCCTATCCTGAATGCATCAACCACTTCTTCAGATGTCGAAAACTGGACTTCTGTTTCTTTTCTGTTACTTTTGGTCTCATACGCATAAATTCACGATTTATCACCTGTCCGGATATCATAGAATTGTTTCGAAATACCGCGATCGTATTTTTTGAGCATTTCTTTCGACCAATCAACATGAGCCGTTTTTGAGCAATGGATAAATTCAACGCGAAAAATTTTAGACGGTCAAATGTTCATGAAATATATTTTGAATGTATGCTGGCTGCACCCACAGAAGGATTATGATCACCTCAACCATGTTTCAAGAGCAAAATGTTATTTTTGGATGGTGACCATGTAACATTTTTATCGTTACCATGTTATTTTGTAAGGTTGTCTCAATTTCATGATAGGTCACATGACGATCTTGCAATATCAGTTGGCGCCCAGCATTAATTGGTTCCGGAACAAGAACTGATTTTTGACAACCTTCATGAAATTCGACTTTAAGTGAACAACGACATCGTTTGAATTCAACATACCATCGATAAACACTGGTCTCTGACGGAGCTTCATCGCCAAAAACTTAACTAAGTTCATAGATGCATTGTTGTTGAGTTGATCCATGTCGAAAGTTGTAAAAAATAATCGCACGAAAATATTTACGATTTAATTCAATTTTTTATTGTAAGCATTGTAAGCGCTCGTATATCAAAACTGTTTGAGTACGTATAACCTCAAAAGTAACAAGATGTACTTAAAGCTGTCAGTTGTCAGGTTGCAACACGAGGGTTGCCCAATACCACCAACTAAAAGACAACCCTCGTACAACAAACAAACATCACTTTATCGGCTATGTATGAATGGAGATCGATATATACTTGTTAGTAAAATCTTCTCGTAATGGAGGAAAATTATTCACACATCAAGCACATCTTACATCTTACAATGTCAAATTCATAGCCTTGGCAACTCTGGAAATTAAATCTCTTAGTTGTGAACAGCATGTGGTTTTGTTTCCCTACACCTGGTCTAATTCAAACTAGACCACCAACGTCGACAATGGTCATCATTGGTGTTGACACACCAAAGGTGTGCTAAAACATGTATTCTACTCTTAAACATCCTGGCTCCAGGACATGAACCATTTGTAATTTATTTTCTTGTATAGCTTTCAAATGTATTTTACTTAGTTGTATTTGTTAATGATGTTTCCCTTTTCTTGGACTTGGTTTGTTACATGTTATTGTAAATAATTTCTTTGTGACATTTGAAAAGGACATGGAGAGAATTTGTCACACACAAAAATTCTTATTAAATTTCAAATATATGTGTTCGTTCATATTTTATAGGAGGAAGGAGGGTCGAAATGCATTAACTTTAGTTGAATCATATTTTCTGGTGGATGTATAATTACTCTGTATTTTTATAGGGACGAAGAGTTGTATTTTTTCAATTGCAAGTTTTTTTGTTTTGTTCAAATACACCCCTCACATATGTGGCCAACTGATGTAATATTAAATGTAGTTGGGTGCAGTTATGAATGATGTAATGCAATGCTTTTAAAAATTAGAGTTCTTTTTACGTTCATAATTAATATTTTAAAATAAAGCTAGTATTAAATTCTGACAGTCTGAATTCTGACAGATCCTTGTATGTTTTATAATGTAAATAAATCTTATTTCTATCTTAAATCTTATTTCTATTTCTAATTTTATTTCTATAGAAAACTTTGTCCAAATTTTAGTTCTCTACAAAATTTTGTCAACATTTTAGTTCTATAGAAAATTTAGACAAAATTTTATATCTATAGAAAATTTTGTTAAAATTTTTTTTTTTTTTAGTGGAAAACTTCGTCAAAATTTCTATAGTAAATTTTGTCAAAATTTTATTTCTATAGAACATTTTGCACAATTCTATTTCTATAGACAATTGTGTCAAAAATTTTATTTCTGTAGAATACTTGGCCAAAAATTTTTTTCTATAGAAAATTTTGTCAAAACTTTATTTTTATAGAAATTTTTGTCAAAATTTTATTTCTATAGAAAATTTTGTCAAATACATTGCCAAAAATTTATTTCTATAGAAAATTTTTTTCAAAATTTTTATTTCTATAGAAAATTTTTCACTATTCTATTTTTATAGACAATTGTGTAAAAATTTTATTTCTATAGAATACTTTGCCAACAATTTATTTCTGTAGAAAATTTTGTCAATTTTATTTTTATAGAAAATTCTGCCAAAATTTCATTTCTATAGAAAATTTTGTCAACATTTTATTTTTATAGAAGATTTTGTCAAACTTTTATTTCTATTGAAAATTTAGTCCAAATTTTATTTCTATAGAAAATTTTTCCAAGATTTCATTTCTATAGAAAATTTTGTCAAAATTGCATTTCTATGGAAAATTTTGTCAAAATTGTATTTCTATACATTTTTTCAAAATTTTATTTCTATAGAAAATTTAGTCAAAATTTTATTTCTATAGAAAAACTTGTAAAAATTTTATTTTTTTGTCAAATTGTATTTCGTAGAAAATTTTGTCAATTTTTTTTAGAAAATTAAGCTAAGATTTTATTTCTATAGAAATTTTGTCAACATTTTATTCGTATGGAAAATTTTGTCAAAACTGTATTTCTATAAAAAAGTTTGCCAAAAATTTATTTCTATAGAAAATTTTTTTATTTCTATTTTATTTCTATAGTAAATTCTGACCAATTCAATTTCTATAGACAATTGAGTCAAAATTTTATTTCTGTAGAATATTTTGCCAAAAATTTATTTCTATAGAAAATTTTGTCAATTTTTTTCATATAGAAAATTCTGTCAAAATTTTATTTCTATAGAAAATTTTGTCACAATTTAATTTCTATAGAATATTTTGTCAAAATTTTATTTCTATAGAAAATTTTATCAAAATTTTATTTCTGTAGAAAATTTTGTCAAAATACTTTGCCAAAAATTTATTTCTATAGAAAATTTTGCACAATTCTATTTCTATAGACAATTGTGTCAACATTTTATTACTTTAGAATACTTTGTCAAAAATTTATTTCTATAGAAAATTTTGCAATTTTTTTTCTATGGAAAATTCTGTCAAAATTTTATTTCTATAGAAATTTGTTTAAAAATTTTGTTTGTATAAAAAATTTTGTCAAAATTTTATTTTTATAGAAAAATTTGTCAAAATTTTATTTCTATAGGCAATTTTGTCAAATTTTATTTCTATGGAAAATTTTGTCAAAATTTTATTGTATTTCGTAGAAAATTTTGTATTTTTTTTATAGAAAATTTTGCCAAGATTTTATTTCTATAGATTTTTTTCAATATTGTATTTCTATGGAAAATTTTATCAAAATTGTATTTCTATTAAAATTTTTGTCAAAATTGTATTTCTATAGAAAATTTTGCTAAAATTTTATTTCTTTAGAAAATTTTGCAAAAATTTTATTTCTATAAAAAATTTTGATAGTTGAAATTGTATTTCGTAGAAAATTTTGTCAATTTTTTTTTAGAAAATTAAGCTAAGATTTTATTTCTATAGAAATTTTGTCAAACTTTTATTTGTATGGAAAATTTTGTCAAAACTGTATTTCTATAAAAAAGTTTGCCAAAAATTTATTTCTATAGAAAATTTTTTTATTTCTATTTTATTTCTATAGTAAATTTTGACCAATTCAATTTCTATAGACAATTGAGTCAAAATTTTATTTCTGTAGAATATTTTGCCAAAAATTTATTTCTATAGAAAATTTTGTCAATTTTTTTTATATAGAAAATTCTGTCAAAATTTTATTTCTATAGAACATTTTGTCACAATTTGATTTCTATAGAAAATTTTGTCAAAATTTTATTTCTATAGAAAATTTTATCAAAATTTTATTTCTGTAGAAAATTTTGTCAAAATACTTTGCCAAAAATTTATTTCTATAGGAAATTTTGCACAATTCTATTTCTATAGACAATTGTGTCAACATTTTATTACTTTAGAATACTTTGTCAAAAATTTATTTCTATAGAAAATTTTGCAATTTTTTTTTCTATGGAAAATTCTGTCAAAATTTTATTTCTAAAGAAATTTGTTTAAAAATTTTGTTTGTATAAAAAATTTTGTCAAAATTTTATTTTTATAGAAAAATTTGTCAAAATTTTATTTCTATAGGCAATTTTGTCAAATTTTATTTCTATGGAAAATTTTGTCAAAATTTTATTGTATTTCGTAGAAAATTTTGTATTTTTTTATAGAAAATTTTGCCAAGATTTTATTTCTATTTTCAATATTGTATTTCTATGGAAAATTTTATCAAAATTGTATTTCTATTAAAATTTTTGTCAAAATTGTATTTCTATAGAAAATTTTGCTAAAATTTTATTTCATTAAAAAAACATCTCCTATTTTTAAAGCTAAACAGATTTGTAGTCAAAATGCAAAAAGACAACAAAATTTAAAGACGATATCCACATCCTATGATGCTGTAGAAAAGGATATTTCTTTGTAATTCCATGACTTTATGATTTCGTATATATTTCTATTAAAATTTTATCTTTTTTTTTTTTTTTGATTAATTAAATTTTCTTCTTTTTCTACTATTTCTCTTTGTATTTATTTTTCTATTAAAATTTAATTATTTTATTTTCTTAACCAATTAAATTTTCTCATATATTTTCTACCATAACAGAACTTTTTCTTTTTGTTTGCAAGTATCAAAACATTTTTTTTACATATATATTTTACATACTTTTGTTTCTAAGTTATTTCATCTAATCAACATTTATTGTGGGTGTTGAAATCTGTAGTTGATAGCCAAAATGAAATCTCATGCAGACATGAATAAAAAATGTATAAACATTGTTGTTCTACAACAACAAAAAAATTAAAATTTTAAAAGTTTTTAATACTTTTTGCTCATCTCTATGACACTTGATAGTAATGTAATTTCATAGAAGATAATTGCTAACAAGAAAACTATAACAATGTTTACACTAACTATAAAACCCTTATTGTGTGAGTATCTAAAAATTGTGATATGAAACGTATGTATCCGTATGTGGTTAAATTAAAATTTCTACATAAATTGAAATATGATAATAGAAACTAAAGGAAAAAGTTGATGAAGTGAGAAGGACTTGTTGGACAAAAATACTTTACCCTATTACAAAAATACATGTACTAATATTCCATTACCCAGCGCAGAAAGTGCCGCTAAAACAGCTATGAAAATTTTCTGTAATAAAGACTAACAGAAACGATTTTTTGAATTATCTGCTAATGATTGAAAGATAGAAAATTTTCTCAAAAAGTTATTTCTATAGAAAATTTCTCAAAATTTTATTTCTATAGAAAATTTTGTCAAATTTTTTTTCTATAGAAAATTTTTTCTAACTGTTATTTCTATAGAAACTTTTCTCAAAACTTTATTTTTATAAAAAATTTTCTAAAAATGTTATTTCTATAGAAACTTTTCTCAAAATTTTATTTCTATAGCAAATTTCTCACAATTTTATTTCTAAAGAAAATTTTGTAAACATTTTATTTCTATAGAAAATTTTCACAAAATTTTGTCAAAATTTTATTTCTATAGAAAATTTTCTCAAAATTTTATTTCTATAGAAAATTTGTCAACATTTCTATAGAAAATTTTGTCAAAGTTTTATTTCTATAGAAAATTTTCACAAAATTTTATTTCTATAGAAAGTTTTCTCAAAATTTTATTTTTATAGAAAAATTTCTCAAAATTTTATTTCTATAGAAACTTTTCTCAAAATTTTATTTCTATAGAAAATTTCTAAAAATTTTATTTCTATAGAAATTTTTCACAAAATTTTATTTCTTATTTTTTTCTTTTTTCTCTTTATTTGCAATCTATTTAAAATACAATAATAAGCAAATTTATTAATAACTAGGTAACACAAAAATTTAGTTAATCACCATTGCAATTAACATTTCTATAACGTTTTACATTTTTAGCATATACTATACAATATTATATTATTTAAGGCGAATCAAGAATATGAGTGCGTTTGAGGCGTCTTTTTACGTAAGTGTCATCTAATAAAGTTATAGCTAAAATATTTGGATGATAGCTAAGTCTGTTTAGGTAATTGGTACTCTTAGTGGCTATTACACCTTTAAGAAAGGGGACACCAAGATCTTTGTGTATGTTTCTATAAAATTTTTTTTATTTCTTTAGACAATTTTGTCAAAATATTATTTCTATGTGAAATTTTTTCAAAATTATATTTCTATAGAAAATTTGGCAAAATTGTATGCCTATAGAAATTTTTGTGAAAACTTTGTTCTTACAGAAAATTTTGTCAAAATTTTATTTCTATAGAAAATTTTGTCAAAATGTTATTTCTATAGAAAATTTTGCCAAAATTTCATTTCTATAGAACATTTTCTTAAAATTTTATTTTTATAGAAAATTTTCTCAAAAAGTTATTTCTATAGAAGATTTCCCAAAATTTTATTTCTATAGAAAATGTTGTCAAAATTTTATTTCCATAGAAAATTTTCTCAAAATTTTATTCCTATATAAAATTGTCTCAAAATTTTAGTTTTTTATAGAAACTTTTCTCAAAATTTTATTTGTATAGAAACTTTTCTCAAAATTTTATTTCTATAAAAAATTTATCAAAATTTTATTTCTATAGAAAATTTTGTCAAAATTTTATTTCTATAGAAAATTTTCACAATTTTTTTTTCTATAGAAGATTTCTCAAAATTTTATTCCTATTGAAAATTTTGTCAACATTTTGTTTCTATAGAAAATTTTGTCAAAATTTTATTTCTATAGAAAGTTTTCTCAAAATTTTATTTTTATAGAAAAATTTCTCAAAATTTTATTTCTATAGAAACTTTTCTCAAAATTTTATTTCTATAGAAAATTTCTAAAAGTTTTATTTCTACAGAAAATTTCTCACAATTTTATTTCTATAGAAAATTTTGTCAAAATTTTATTTCTATAGAAAATTTCTCAAGATTTTATTTCTAAAGCAAATTTTGTAAAAATTTTATTTGTATAGGAATTTTGTAAACATTTTATTTGTATAGAAATTTTGTAAACATTTTATTTGTATAGAAATTTTGTAAAAATTTTATTTGTATAGAAATTTTGTAAAAATTTTATTTGTACAGAAATTTTGTAAAAATTGTATTTGTATAGAAATTTAGTAAAAATTTTATTTATATAGAAACTTTTTTCAAACTTTTGTTTTTATAGAAAGTTTTGTCTAAATTTATTTCTATATAAAATTTTATTTCTACAGAAAATTTTCACAAAATGTTATTTTTATAGAAAATTTTCTCAAAATGTTATTTCTATAGAAAATTTTCTCAAAACTTTATTTCTATGGAAAATTTCTCAAAATTTTATTTCTATAGAAAATTTTCACAAAATTTTATTTCTATAGAAAATTTTCTCAAAATTTTATTTTCTTATAGAAAATTTTCATTTTTATATTTCATGTTAGCCTGATACCGAAACAGGCAATTGACGTCCAAATGCATTATATCTAATTATACAACTATTTCTTCGAGCTTTATGGACAGATATAGATTAAGGAACATGGTTAATAGAGCCATTGAAAAGAAAACGCTGGATACAAATCTATACACGCCTGGACTGTACATGTTTCGGTTCGGGCGAATGAACCTTTCTCAAAATGTTATTTCTATAGAAAATGTTGTCAAAATTTTATTTATATATAAATTTTTTTAAGAAAATTTATTTCTATAGAAAATTTCTCAAAATTTTATTTCTATAGAAAATTTTGTCAAAATTTTTTTTCTATGTAAAATTTTCACAAAATTTTCTTTCTATAGAAAATTTCTCAAAATTTTATTTCTATAGAAAAGTTTGT
Organism: Haematobia irritans; assembly: GCF_050003625.1. NCBI lineage: Eukaryota > Metazoa > Arthropoda > Insecta > Diptera > Muscidae > Haematobia > Haematobia irritans. Next base: position 165,662,705 of record NC_134397.1, on the reverse strand, counting down.
CAACATTTTATTTCTATAGAAAATTTCTCAAAATTTTATTTCTATAGAAAATTTCTCAAAATTTTATTTCTATAGACAATTTTTTAAATATTTTGTTTTTATAGAAATTTTGTAAAAATTTTATTTGTATAGAAATTTTGTAAAAATTTTTTTTGTATAGATTTTTTCAAAATTTTATTTTTATAGAAAATTTTGTCAAAATTTATTTCTATTGAAAATTTTATTTCTACAGAAAATTTTATCAAAATGTTATTTCTATAGAAATTTTTTTTCAAAATTTTATTTCTATGGAAAAATTTATAAGAAAATTTCTCAAAATTTTATTTCTGTATGGTGTTTGGGAAAAATGGAAATGCATTGAAAATTAGTGAGAGGGTTTCATTTCGAATTTCAAAATCCCCTTCTGTTCCTTTTTATTTGAGAAAAAGTTGTTCAAATATCAGACATTTCTTAAAGTAATGTAAAAAGAGAGCAGAAATATATTAATTCATTTCTCTAGATTATGGCCGTTGTCAATCAATTTGCTAGAGATTTTTTAATTAGAAAAACACCAAAAAGTTGAAATTACTCTTTCGGTCCTTAGATCAACTAATTTGGAGAATTGAAGATGCCACCATAATCACACCTTAAGCGAATATTTGATTTAGGGAAAACCAAAACCAATTTCTAAAATATTTTTTTTTGTCCCAAATAGAAGCTCTCATAAAGACAAAACTTCCCTTTACAAAATAAAAATAAAACAAAATGCAAAAAAAAGTATATCCAACTGGCAACTGGCAGGTCAGATAGAAAAAACCTGCACCCTTACATCAAACTTTATTAGGAATACCTAGAAACAAACTAATCCCATTTAACACAAAAATGTCCAGGGGAATTTGTGAAAGTATTTTTACCACACTATAGGCTATTTAAAGCAGACAACCAAGGCACGATTCTGTCTTAGCCCATCAAATGGTTAACCCTTTTTGACTTTGGAATTTATCCAAATAACATCATTATCCATCCCTGGCCAAAAACTTTTACTATCAAATCTCAACCTTTTTATTGCTTGTTTTTTCCACTTTCTCATTGTGCTTTGTCATTTTCTCCCCCATTTATGATATCCCTGTTTTCCCCTTCTCACCAGTAAAAGGGGTATTTGTGAAACACTTTGGACCCCATTCATTTCTTTTAAATATGAAACATTTTTTTGACATCTTTATTAGGAAATAGTTGAACACAACTTGTGTCGTCAGTTTGAAAAATTCAATATCGACACACAGAGAGCTACAATAGGTTAGAAGCCAATCGATGTTGAATGTCAACAAAGGAGATATGAGGCCTTAGGTAATGCAATAAATTCGAAGGGGAAGCAGGGGAGGAAAACTATTGTTAACCTTAGGCAAACATAGATGTGAAGAAAAATCTTAAATCAAAACTATTTAGTCTTCTTAACGTACTCTTAAGTATATGTTCAGATGTCCATAGGATTTTTCAAAACAGAGACAAGGGATGGAAATTTACAAAAGGATAATATTCGAACATATGGAGCTTTTTCGAGAAATGGAGAACAACTTAATCCTAACATTAAGATGTAAGCCTTTCGGAACAGCGCATAAAACAACGATTTACTTTTTAAAATTTTTAAAATAAAATTTAGAGCAAATATTCTAAAATGGGCATTGGTGAATTATTCGTACTTTGAATAATTCAGCTGTTAAGTTCTACCAAAAATGATAGTTTTTCGTTTACTAATTGTGAAAAATTATCTATAGAAACAAAATTTTGAGAAAATTTCTATAGAAACAAAATTTTGACAACATTTTCTATAGAAATAAAATTCTGACAAAATTTCCTATAGAAATAAAATTTTGCCAAAATTTTCTATAGAAATAAAATTTTGACAAAATTTTCTATAGAAATAAAATTGTGACAAAATCTTTTAGAAATAAAATTTTGACAAAATTTTCTATAGAAATAAAATTTTAACATAATTTTCTATAGAAATAATTTTTTAACAAAATTTTCTATAAAAATAAAATGTTGACAAAATTTTCTAGAGAAATAAAATCTTGACAAATTTTTCTATAGAAATAAAATTTTGACATAATTTTCTATCGAAATAAAATTTTGAGAACATTTTCTATAGAACTAACATTTTGAGAAAATTCTCTATAAAAATAAAATTTTGACAAATTTTTCTATAGAAATAACATTTTGACAAAATTTTCTATAGAAATAAAATTTTGACAAAATTTTCTATAGAAATAAAATTTTCTATACAAATAAAATTTTGACAAAATTTTCTATAGAAATCACATTTTGACAAAATTTTCTATTGAAATAACATTTTGACAAAATTTTCTATAGAAATAAAAATTTGATAAAATTATCTGTAAAATGTTATTTTGACAAAATTTTCTATAAAAATAACATTTTGACAAAATTTTCTATAGAAATAAAATGTTGACAAATTTTTCTATAGAAATAAAATCTTGACAAGATTTTCTTTACAAATAAAATGTTGACAAATTTTTCTATATAAATAACATTTTGACAAAATGTTCTATAGAAATAAAATTTTGACAAAATGTTCTATTGAAATAAAATTTTGACAAAATTTTCTATAGAAACAAAATTTTGACAAAATTTTCTATAGAAATAAAATTTGACAAAATTTTCTATAGAAATAAAATTTTGACAAAATTTTCTATAGAAATAAAATTTTGACAAAATTTTCTATAGAAATAAAATTTTGACAAAATTTTCTATAGAAATAAAATTTTGACTAAATTTTCTATAGAAATAAAATGTTGACAAAATTTTCTACAGAAATAAAATTTTGACAAAATTTTCTATAGAAATAAAATTTTGACACATTTTTCTATAGAAATAAAATTTGGACAACATTTTCTATAGAAATAAAATATTGACAAAATTTTTAAGGGAAATAAAATTTTGACAACATTTTCTATAGAAATAAAATTTTTACAAAATTTTCTTTACAAATAAAATGTTGACAAATTTTTCTATAGAAATAAAATTTTGACAAAATTTTCTATAGAAATAACATTTTGACAAAATTTTCTATAGAAATAAAATTTTGATAAAATTATCTATAAAAATAAAATTTTGACAAATTTTTCTATAGAAATAAAATTTTGACAAAATTTTCTATAGAAATAAAATTTTGACAAAATTTTCTATAGAAATAAAATTTTGACAAAACTTTCTATAGAAATAAAATTTTGGAAAAATTTTCTATAGAAATAAAATTTTTACAAAATTTTCTATACAAATAAAATTGTGACAAATTTTTCTATAGAAATAACATTTTGACAATTTTTGTTTTTAAATTCTTACACTGTTTTTGAAACTCTATTTGAAACAAAACGCTTAAAACTTGCACATTAAAAATATGATAGAAGCGAGTTATAAAAAATTTAATTAAAATAGCTTCCCGTGTAATTAAAATCAAATGGGTGTTTCAACAAAAATAGTACGAACGACTTCCTGTTTTTTTTTTCTGAAAAACTGGACATGCCGCAATCGTACCACTAGAACAATGCCAAACATTCAATTCTAAGTGGTACACAACCATTTGTTTAACAGTTATCTTTCGAGAATTTAAAATTTTTTTGTTGATTTTTAATGGAAAAATATATTTATACGAAAATATATGCAGAAAATAAAAAAATAACAACAATGCATAACATAAAAAATAATTTTTTTGAAAAATATTTGATAAAAAAAATATCCGCTGGTGAGATTTGAACTTGCGTTTCTTATTTTTTCGTCCATACTAATAAAGAATATCTCACAAAGTAATTAGATTGTCATGCCGTGGTGTCATATTACGACGCTTTATGTTCAATGGCGTTAGTGGCTGAGTGTACTAAGGCGTTGTGTTATGGTGCCAGCAAACCTAAGTTCAACCCCTGTTCGAAGCGAAAAAGTTTTTCAAATTGTAAAAATTAGATAATAGGAAAATAATAATGTAATAAAACATATGGATGAAAAAAAGTGAAATTGGTTTAAAAAAAATTTTGTTTTCGCTTTTTAAATTTCTTCATTCAAATTCTGACGAGCCCATGTAAAATTCATTGGAGATGATCCAAGTTTGCACTACTTCCGGATCACAGATTGGGGATCCAAACTACTTTTTTGGAAGCTCTTTTTTGCTGGTTTCTTGTGCCAAGTTTCAAGTCGATAGCTTGTTTCGTTCGGAAGTTAGGTGATTTCAACAGACGAACGGACGGACGGGCATGCTTAAATCGACTCAGAATTTTACCACGTCCCAGAATATATGTATACTTTATGGGGTCTTAGAGCAATATTTCGATGTGTTACAAACGGAATAACAAAGTTAATATACCCCCCATCCTATGGTGGAGGGTATAACAATGTTTTTTTTTTTTTATATAAGCCCATGCCAAACTTAACGTCAATTCATATTTTTTATCCTACATAAGTGCCCGTATGCCTTCTAATTTTTTTTTATGAAAAAAAAAAAAACTTCTCAAAATTTTTCTCATTCTCAAAACTAAAACAATTCACATCACTTTAAAGCTTAACTTATACTCTAATAGAATTTACACTCACTCGTCTTTATACATTGTCGCATGGAGGCGTATAAAACAGAATGTTAAGACCCAGTAGCTATTCTCATAGATAGAAATGATATAGAAAGAGAGAGGGAGTGTCATTACACTCATACGACCCCCACTTCCCCCCTCTACAACATAAAGTCGCAGCCACCATAACACACATCATACACAAACAAAAAATCTGTAAAAGCTGCAGAAAATTACTATGCCACATGAGTGTCAGCAATGTATTCTGTCATATATTCGACATTATATGGCTGATGTCAACTACTGACTACAATGCTTATAAAGAACAGAACTAGAAAGTACAAAGCAACAAAACCAAAAGAACCGAGAAAAAAAAAACAGCAAAAAATTTACGAACGAACACATGAGTAAGAAAATTGTAGAGATTTCATTGGAACAACCAACTAACACATGAGTGCAGTGGCCATTAGAGGCTAAAGTGAAAATACTCGTATGTAAGCAAACGCTAAAGTACGATGAAGTCGACATAGCGATACCTTTTCAGGCTGTGCTAATGTGAATTGTAGTCATGTGTGTGTTACAGGGTGGCTTATATGTATTGCCACCAACTTCGGATAGTTAAGATTTCTAAACCGGTCACTGAGAGCTTTTTTATTATTTACAAGCTTCCAAAAGCATTTTGACCTATTGCATTCATATATACCGTTTTTTGTATTGGAATGTGGGTGCTTTGTATTTTGCTGGAAAACTGAAGTGAATAAATCTTTAGATTCTCGTAAAATTGCTCGTTACCGCAATACTTGCAGTGCTGCAACACCAGAATAAATCAGAAAAGTAAAGACTATATTTGATCGAAATCTACGCTGGAGTGCACTGTCGCCAGTATTTTTCGGGCTCTTGGGGACAAAAATCACCAATTTAATTTAAAATTCCCCACAAAAATCATCAATACATTTTTGGCAAGTTTTTTTGAAAAAAGTAAAGGAATAGGCTCTGCTGTAGAAAATCCGTCAAAATTAAAAAATTGGAAAAAATATGCAATTTTCGTTATACCAGTTTACGAGCTATAATATGATGAAGATTTCAGAACACAAAACCAGGAGGCGGGTGCTCAAAATATCTTCCAATACTATCCCTAATCAGAATTAATTATTGGCATAAAGAGTCATTGAATTTTTATCTTATCGTCTCGAGAAATATGGGGTTTCGGTCAACATGTTAGTTCTAAATAGTCAAAAAATGAGGGGCAATACTTCCATCCGAGTCTTTACGACATAATTTCACAGTAGTATTTTTTTTAGGAAACAGAGTAAATTGTAAAGTAGCTCTTGGACCCCAAATAAATGCCGTGGAATAATTTTATTTACATTTTGAAGATTCTCTGTACTTCTGTAAGCTCTTAATGTAAACCCTAACTCTACCTCTAATATAGCAAACAGACTTCAAAAATTCCCCACAAAAATCCCCAAGTTCCCAACTCAAAAATTGTGTCCGCATCCACGAAAAAACTATGCCCTATTTAGGGAAAATTCCCCAATACTGGCATCACTACTGGAGTGGTAGAAAACTTGCTCGTGAGCTGAACATATCATTATAAAATGAGCTTGGACTAAAGCCATTGAAGTTCCAAAAAGTACAAGAGCTCATCGTGGTGCAATAGTTAGCTTGCCCGCCTTCCATACAAAGGGTCGTGGGTTCAATTCACTTCATCGACCGAGAACCAACAAATTTTCCAGTGGTGGATTATCACCTCTCGCAAATGCTGGTTACATATCAGGTTGCCATTATACCTAACCTAAGAGTTGATTAAAAAGGAGGTTCCTCTCTTCATGTTCACCACACAAAGGACACCAAAATCTTTTAAACCTGGGATATTTTGGGAGAGTAAGTTTGGAAAAAAATATACCAATGCAATCATTATCTCAAGGTGGCGCTTCGGTGGGAATGGACCACATACTGGTGTAGGGTATAGGATACGCTGCTGAGCAAAAATCAGAAAAAAGACAATAGAGTGCTAAACTTAGGCGCTTTGGCGAGCACACATACAAGTGATGTGAAATGATGTTCAAAAGCAACTACACGTAGACATTACTATGTGTGTATTAAGCACAGTCATTGGTATTTGGATTATGACGAATGCCAATGAAAAATCAAAACTCAACTCAACTAACTCAAACTAACAATACCAGGAATGATTCGAAAATTAAAGGATATATTTGATCGAAATACACGCCATATTGGTAAAAAATTTGTTGGCGAATTGAACATATCGCGAGAATGGATGCACCACATATTGAAAGATGGACTTGGACTAAATTCATTAAAGTTTCCAACAGTGCCAGAGCTCATCGATGCCCAAATCTGAGTTAGAACTAGAAAGGCCATGAGAGATGTAGTACTTCCGAGGCGGCCGTCCATTCAACCATCTTGTAGTCAATAGGGCTTTGCCCAAATAAATTTGACAAATACATTTTTCCTCTGTTGGTTAAGTAGTTTAGTCAACTCATGGTTTTAAGCTGAAATCAAAAATTTAATTCTATAGAAACTTTTGTGAAAATCTTATTTATATAGAAAATTTTGTTAAAATTTTATTTCTATAGAAAATTTTATTTCTATAGAATATTTTGTGAAAATCGTATTTCCATCGGAAACTTTTATCAAAATTATATTTCTATAGAAAATTTTGTCAAAATTTTATTCAGTGCAATAAAAGTAATAGACGAGCGTAGTGATACTACTCTAGTTTTAAGCTTTATGTGTTGTTGTTGTGTTACACTTGAACGTTTTGCATACATCGACTCCTGATAAAGCAATTCAATGTAATTGCGAAATATTGAAAAATAAAGAAACCAATACAAACAAAAAACCATCTCAAGCTTGTTTAATTATTTTCTATTAAATTTTATTTCTATAGAAAATTTTGTCAACATTTTATTTCTACAGAAAATTTTGTCAAAATTTTATTTCCATAGAAAGTTTTGTTGAAATTTTACTTCTATAGAAATTTTTGTCAAAATGTTATTTCCATAGAAAATTTTGTCAAAATTTTATTGTTATAGAGCATTTTGACAAAATTTTATTTTTATAGTAAATTTTGTCAACATTCTATTTCTATAGCAAATTTTGTCAAAATTTTATTTCGATAGAAAATTTTTTCAAAATTTTATTTCTGCAGAAAATTTTGTCAAAATTTTATTTTTATAGAAAATTTGTCAAAATTTTATGTAAGTAGAAATTTTTGTCAAAATTTTATTTCTGTAGAAAATTTTGTCAAAATTTTATTTCTATAGAAAAATTTTTCAAAATTTTATTATTCTTTCTGTAGAAAATTTTGTGAAAATCTTATTTCTATCGGAGACTTTTGTCAAAATTTTATTTCTATAGAAAATTTTGTCAAAATTTTATTTCTATAGGAAATTTTGTCAAAAATTTATTTCTATAGAAACTTTTGTCAAAATTTTATTTCTACCGAAAATTTTGTCAAAATTTTATTTCCATAGAAAGTTTTGTCAAAATTTTATTTCTATAAAATTTTGTCAACATTTTATTTCTGGAGAAAATTTTGTCAACATTTTATTTCTATGAAAAATTTTATCAAAATTTTATTTCTATTAAAATTTTGTCAAAATTTTATTTCTATTAAAATTTTGTCAAAATTTTATTTCTATTAAAATTTTGTCAAACTTTTATTTCTACTGAAAATTTTGTCAAAATTTTATTTCTATTGTCGTGAGGTCAAAGATTTCTTGTCTTTGAAATACGAATGAGATTTTTTAATAAGCATAGAAGGCATATTTCTCTGATATAATTTTTGTTTTTCATTGTACAAAATTTTAAAAACTTTTCAGTGATGTCATTTTGTAAATTTGGTGAATTTTTTTGCATCTTGACTACAAGGCAAAAAGAATTCTAAAATAAGAGATAGTTTTCAATACTTTATTTAAAGGACATGTTTACTTAAAACATAGCTTAATTTCTATATGAAGTCGAGTCTGAAAATTAAAGTTTTCGTTATAGTACTTGAAAAAAAAAACAGACCAAAGGCAAAATTCAAATTATTTCTTGCGTTCTAAGTAAGCAAAATTCAAATTTAAATGAGAATTGTGTCTTAAATTTATCCTTACTTCAATTCTCCGCTTCTCTGGCTTAGAATTAATTCCAAAATCTTTGGAACCGGGCCTGCTTTCCATTCTAATTGGCTTACCAAATACTGTATTTCCGTAAACATATACAAAAGAAATCAAAGCATTTCCTAGATAAAATAACAAACAGTTTAGATACGTTTCGCAAAAATAAAGAAAGTTAAAAATAAAATGGAAAATATATGTCAAATGTGCTCAGTTTAATTTTTGGCACAAGGACTTTCACTGATTCCATTGGCTTTGGTCCACCACACCATGTTACTCAGGGGGGAGTGGAGAGTGATATTTTGACATGTTTAGGTATATATACATATATATAAATTGTGTGTAAAGTGCAAACATAAAAAAAATTATATTGCCAAAATAGGTTCAAACAAAACAACAAAAATAACATCGAATATGACAAACTACCAAGAAAATATCCTTATAAATAATTCTGAAAAGAAAAAAAAAAGGAACTGAAATGCTACACACATGCCAACCAATTTTTTATTCATTATTTTTTACGCCTCCCTCTTCAAATTGCTACTGCTGGTGACATTTTCATTGTCCTGCCTTAGAATTTTATGTGAATTATCAGGGTAGTATGACATACCCATCCCACATCATCCTCACCCATATTGTTGTAACAAAACAAAAACAAAAAAAGCATTTCAAAGCATTCATAACTTTGTTAATATTTCAAATAACTAAGGTCTATTGGCTAGAGGCAACAATAAATATGACATAAGGTCTTACATGTATTTGTAGAAACATGTGCGAGAATTTTTTATTTTTTTTTTTTTGTTTTGCTTAAAAAAAGGAATCCTTTCCTTGAAATCTTGTGACAGAAATAAATATATCGAAAAATTATATTTCATGATTCCTGCCTGTTTAGAATTCAATCGAATCGTATAGGAGAATGGCTTGGGAGATATATTATCATTTCATTTTGATTTTCTTTTTATGATTTATAAATGGCAATAAACTATGGTCTTTTCAAATTGTTGTTGACCTTAGGGGGTCGCATTTGAAGTTTAACATATAGGAAATATAAGAAAATAATTTTATATTAATGCATTTTATTTCTGACATAAATAGAAAAATAAAACAAGCGCCTCTTTTATCAACGGGTGTTTTATTTATAAAGGAGAATATGAAGAAATTTTAATAGAATTACACAATTTTTTATAGATTAAATATTAAGTATAGAAGGGAAGAATTGTGATGCTTCTTATACTCCTGGTGTGAATGATTCTAAGAGCAGCAGAAAAAGAAGAAGGAAGTAAGAGGAAAAAAGCCCATAATAAGCAAATCCATCCAACTTCATATATTTAACAAAAATCTACTTGGATCTACAAATTTTTTTTCTATACAAAATTTTGTGAAAATTGTATTCCTGTAGAAAATTTTGTCAACATTATATTTCTATAGAAAATTTTGTCAAAATTTTATTTCTATAGAAAATTTTGTCAAAATTGTATTTCTATAGAAAATTTTTTCAAAATTTTATTTCTAGAGAAAATTTTGTCTAAATTTTATATGGATAGACAATTTTGTCGAAATTTTATTTCCGAAGAAAATCATGTCAAAATTTTATTTCCATAAAAAATTTTCAAAATTTTAATTCCAAAGAAATTTTTGTCAAAATTTTATTTCTATAGAAAATTTCGTCAAAATGTTATTCCTATAGAAATTTTTCTCATTTATTTATTTATTTATTTCTGTAGAAAATTTTCTCAAAATTTTATGTCCATAAAAAAATTTTTAAAAATTTTATTTGAATAGAAAATTTTGTCAACATTTCATTTCTATAGAAATTTGTGGAGTACCTCATATTTAAGAGGAATATTATGCAAATTCTACCACAACATCAAGAATTTTACCAATTTACCAAAGAGTAAAAAATCTACCATTTTTGGTAGAATTCTACCAATTGTGGCAAACGTGGATATAAATCTCTACGTAAAAAAGCTATTTTATTTGTGGGGCCTTTTTTTCTTCAATTCTTCTTCAAATTGGTCCAATACATAATTCTTTCAGCAGAAGAGTCAATATTTGCCATATGTATAATTCGTTCGCCGAATACAGTCCACTGTTTTGATTATTCTTTGGTCACAGATGTATATATATTTCATCCACTATTACTTTCAAACGGTGATCTGCCGATAAAAATTACTTTATAAAAGATTTTTCGACAAGACGACCTTAGGAAATCAGAATTGCCATTTACTCTGGTGAATTATCTGATATTTTCCTTAAATAGATATTAAGCCCTATTGTTTTCTATTAAGTTTTCTATGATGATAAGCGGTGGCAACATTTTTCCCATCTTTTACAAATATGAACATATTCAAGGATTTCTTTTTAATTAACTACAAAAACTTTCAGCACATTCACAAACAATTTCAAATGACTTTCAAACCATTTGAGAATATTTAAGCATGCAAAGTAAGCATTCAAATTGTTATGGAATACTAAAAAAATTAAGGTTATAATAAGTGCTTTAGGCATCACTACATATGAAAGCTTATAAATGGAAAAACTATTTTCACAATGATAATTATCTCTTTATATCTTGCGTATCCTTTGAACCAAAGTTGATGGGGTTTATTACGGTTTTATGTAACTGGCATATGTAGAAAATCCTTCCGTTCACCACCCACCCACTTGATGGCAAAAAACAAAAACTTTGTTTTATCAAAAAAATCTTTATTAGCCAGCATATATAATAAACTAATTTTTATGACAAAAATATTAGGGTAAATGTTGATGGTATTTTTAAATACCAGTATATGCCTCAGCATAAGCCATTTCCATACCAGGTGGCTAATGTTTCTGTTTTCTATGGATAAACCCCATTGCTATGGAGGAAACAGAGTAATAATAATTTCCGTCTATTTATTATTATTTTTATTTTTAATGTAAATTATTTATGACATATGTATGTGGTAATTATAGTTTGAAACTAAAAATGGTAGGTAGTTACTAGGTGGCTTTTATGCAGAATTAAGGATATTCGTTTATAAAATATAAGCCAAAATATGGAAATGGTAACAAAATTGTTGAAAGCAATTTTTAAAAAGGTTTGAAATGGTTTATAGAGGGATAGAGAAGAAAGGAAGAGGATGATTTATATCTAACTTAGGAAAAAAATTAATTTTAACAGCTCCTTAAAAATAAAGTAGGAAATCCCAAAATCGACCTAGACAGACGACAACATTATACTCAACACAACAGAGAACTTCAACCGGTGGCTTTTTTTTCGCGGTGCAATCTTATTCTATAAAAAATGTTGTCAAAATTTTATTTCTATAGAAAATTTTATTACAATTTTATTTCTATAGAAAATTTTGTTAAAATTTTATTTCTATAAAAAATTTTGTCAAAATTGTATTTCTATAGAAAATTATGTCAAAATTTTATTTTTACATAAAATTTTGTCAAAATTTTATTACCATAGAAAATTTTGTTAAAATTTTATTTCTATCGAAAATTTTGTCAAATTTTCTTTCTATAGAAAATTTTGTCACACTGAATAGTATACGTATTTAATCGGCCTTTTTATAGCCTCCACCATAGGATGTGGATATATTAACTTTGTCATTCCGTTTGTAACACATCGACATATTGCTCTAAGACCCCATAACGTATATATATTCTGGGTCGTTGTGAAATTCTGAGTCGATCTGAGCATGTCCGTCCGTCCGTCCGTCTGTTGAAATCACGCTAACTTCCGAACGAAACAAGCTATCGACTTGAAACTTGGCACAAGTAGTTGTTCATGATGTAGGTCGGATAGTATTGGAAATGGGCCATATCGGTCCACTTTTACGTATAGCCCCCATATAAACGGACTCCCAAATTTGGCTTGCGATTGCTCTAAGAGAAGCAAATTTCATCCCAACCGGGTGAAATTAGGTACATGGTGTTAGTATACGGTCTATAACAACCATGCAAAAATTGGTCCACATCGGTCCATAATTACATATAGCCCCCATATAAACCGATTCCCCGATTTGGTTTGCGGAGCCTCCAAGAGAAGCAAATTTCATCCGATACGGCAGAAATTTGGTACATGGTGTTAGTATATGGTCTCTAATGACCATGCAAAAATTGGTCCACATAGGTCCATAATTATATATAGCCCCCATATAAACCCATCAGCAGATTTGACCTCCGAGCCTCTTGGAAGAACAAAATTCATCTGATTCAGTTGATATTTGGTACGTGGTGTTAATATATGGCCTCAAACACCCATGCAAAAATTGGTCTAAATCGGTCAATAATTATATATAGGCCCCATATAAACCGATCCCCAGATTTGACCTCCGGAGCCCCTTGGAAGCACAGAATTCATATGATATGGTTGAAATTTGGTATGTAATGTTAGTATATGGTCTCTAACTACCATGCAAGGTTAGTATGTGGCATCTACCAAACACGCAAGAATTGGTCCCTATCGGTCCATAATTATATATAGCCCCCATATAAATCGATCCCCAGATGTGACCTACGGAACCTCTTAGAAGAGCAAAATTCATCCGATCCGGTTGAAATTTGGTACGTGATGTTAGTATATGGTCTCTAACAACCATGCAAGGTTAGTATGTGGCTTCTACCAAACACGCAAGAATTGGTCACTATCGGTCCATAATTATATATAGCCTTCATTAAATCGATCCCCAGATTTGACCTCCGGAACCTCTTAGAGGAGCAAAATTCATCCGATCCGATTGAAATTTGGTATGTGGAGTTAGTATATGGTCTGTAACAACCATGCAAAAATTGGTCCATATGGGTTCATAATTATATATAGCCCCCATCTAAACCGTTCCCCAAATTTGATCTTCGGAGCCTCTTGGAGAAGCAAAATTCATCCGATCCGGTTGAAATTTGCAACGTAGTGTTAGTATATGGCCGCTAATAACTATGCCAAAATTGGTACATATAGGTCTATAGTTATATAGCCGATCCCCAATCACACAAAAATTGGTCCATATCGGTTCATAATCATGGTTGCCACTCGAGCCAAAAATAATCTACAAAATTTTTATTTCTATAGAAAATTTTGTCAAAATTTTATTTTAATGGAAAATTTTGTCAAAATTATATTCCTATAGAATATTGTGCCAAATTTTATTTCTATAGAAAATTATGGCAAAATTGTATTTCTATAGAAAATTTTGTCAAAATTTTATTTCTATAGAAAGTTTTGTCAAAATTTTATTTCTATAGAAAATTTTGCTAAAATTTTATTTTTGTAGAAAATTTTGTTAAAATTTTATTTTTGTAGAAAATTTTGTTAAAATTTTATTTCTATAGAAAATTTTGTTAAAATTTTATTTCTGTAGAAAATTTTGTCCAAATTTTACTTCTATAAAAAATTTTGACAAAATTTTATTTCTATAGAAACTTTTATCAAAATTTTATTTCTATAGAAAATTTTGTCAAATTTAATTATATTTAATTGGCCTTTTTTAGTTTAATATGTTATATACCACATATGGACTACCTTGCAATTTAAAAGACGATGTTAGGAAGATTTAAGATACCTTGCCATCGGCAAGTGATACAGCAACCCAAGTAATTCGATTGTGGATGACAGTCTTCAGTAGAAGTTTCTACGCAATCCATGGTGGAGGGTACATAAGCTTCGGCCTGGCCGAACTTACGGCCGTATATACTTGTTTTTTCTTTGTTTTTTTGAAGTTGAACATTTAAGTTAAAAAGTAAAAATTCTATATAAATATTATAATAGTCGAATAAATTTTAATATAAAATATATCATGAAGCTTAAATACGTCTTCAAGTACATATTCTGAGCAAGTTTATTTTTTTCATTTGAATTATTTTAGCTTATCTCACTCACCTGGATCATCATCATCGTCCCAATCAATTTGAGCATTGGTGGCACTTAAATTTGCCACAAATATCAGCAACGTTACAGCAGCACCCAAACAATAGCGCCATGTTAGCAGTGTTGAGATACGACGACGACAACATTTAAATAAATCCATGTTGGCCAAAATGCTGATCACACCACCGCCGCCGCCGTCGCCGTCACTGTGACTAAACAAGGACATTTTGTTTTGCGGAAGTTGAACGGTGAACTCTTGGCGTAAATTTTTCGTGATTGCGGTTGGTAGATAGGGAGCGAAACAATGCTAAAAATTCGTTGTTGTAAATATCTTTTGAGGGTGTTATTTTTATGTTTCTTTGCCAACTATTTTGGATTACTTTTGTTCGCCGGTGCATATAATTTATTATCTTACGCCCAGTAGGTTTGCAGGTGTATGAGAGCGAGTATGTGTGTGTCCGTGTGAATGAGTGTATGTGGCTGTCTAAGTATATGGTTCAGGTCTCTGGGACGGAGGCTCTGGAGCAGAAATTCAAAAAACAAATAATACAGCCTGAACGAGCACCACACAAAAAGAGCGTTTCAAACAAACTGGAACAATTTTAATGTTTCCTGGCGGCGGATGTTACGATTTAATTTCAAAAGCTTTACGATTTTCCAAAGGCTTTGCCTTTCATTTTTTCTTTTTTGCTCTCACTCTCTCGTTGGCGAATAATGATTTCTATTTAAATGTGGGGTGTACGATTTATCCAGCCGTTGAATATATGGTCTTATATGAGAGCGAATGTGTGTGTGTGTGTGCGTGTGTTTGAGTAGAGTATGAGGGGTGGGGGTTTAAAACTCGTTAAATGTGGTACGCTCTATTTCGCCACAGCAGTTCGGTTTTGTTAAACCGAATCTACCTTCGGCTTTTCTTATGTAGATTTTTTTGAGTTCTGATGTAGGTGTGGATAAATTTGCTGCTGGTAGTGTTTTCGATGTCCTCGTTGTTTTTGTTTTTGTTGTTCTACTCGAGGTTTTTGTTGTTGTCGATTCATTGCAGATAAGGAAAAGCAATTTTGCTTGTTAATGATGCAACACGGCCCATTGTTCGGTGTTTTTTTGTGTTTGTTTTGTGTTTTGCTCTCGCCGAAAGAGAGGTTAGTTGTCCAGGGGATTTAGTTTCGCTAGCAGGATTTACGTTCACTTTAAATTATACTCAAGTTTTTTACCTTAGCTATTTTCTAGATTCCTTGTTTTTTAAGTTATTCTTTTAGTTTGTTTGTTTTTTTTGTTCTGTGTTGCCTTTGTTTACTTAATTTTGTTTTTTTTTTTTGGTATTGTTGTTATTTTACGGCAAGGATATTTCATTCAAGGGTTTGAGTTATTTTTTTTAACGCTAATTAACTTGTTTTTGTTTCATTCTTTTTTTCTTTAAGGGTTCCTCTATTCTTATCATTGGCCTTTTTCAGGTCTTCCCTTCAGGTGATTGTTGCACATTTAATCAACAATGACTATCGTTCTCTAGATAGGATTTAATTTTCCAATTGTCAGTCTTAGTTAAAAAAAACTAATGTTTTACGAAGATATATCTATTTATGCGGAAATGTCCATAACATTTTGCTGATGGTAATTGTTTTCCGTTAATTTACTCGCATGGTTGCTTGGTTAGTAATCTGTAAAAAGAGAACAAAAAAAAAATGATAAATGTTAATTTTGCGATTTATTCATCTGGATAGATATACGAACGTTTGTTGCAATTGTACAAAGAATTTTGTCATTAATTGAATTCAATAAGAATATGGAAAATTATATAAAAAAATGCGAATCATTCAAAGGAAAAATAGTTTTCATCACAACGTAATTTTAGACCAATGAAATTTCCCATTCTCGAAAAAACACGAATTTACGATCAGCTATTCAACGGTTGTATCTAAACTTTTTTAGATACTTTAAACAAGAAAAAAAATTAGCGTCAAACGAAAACTTTGCTTATTTAAACACTCGTTCTTCAGAAAAGCAAACCCTTTTTTCAGAGTATATGGAACCATTAAGGAAAGTCTATAGTCAGACGGGATATTTTATGACTATACCATTCTTTCGACGGACATTTACCTTTGCCAACCGAAATTTTAGAAATCAGCAGTTTACTTTCGAAACAAAATAATTTTTTTAACAACATATAAAAAAATATAAGATGCAATCGCTGCAACCCTTGCAATCAAAAAAATCTTTTTTTTTTTGATTCAATCACGAAATTTATTGATCCAATTAATTTATTAATTGAAATGTCTTCTATCACGAAAACGATAGTTTCAATTACAGTTTTAATTGGGTATGAAAAATATTTGATGAAAACCTTAATTGATTTGATTTGAAAATTTCAATTAATTTTTTAATTTATTCGATTAAAAATGTAATTGGTGTCGATTGCAGCAATAAATTAATTTTTCAATTGATTCGAAAATAAAATTAATTGACGTCGATTGAAAACCTTAATTATTTTAATTGATTCAATAAATTATTTAGTTAAACTTTAATCTAATTTTCAATTAACCTTTTAGTTAAATCAGTGGCCATTGTGAGGTAAAAATTTTTACAAGATTTTATTTTTATAACAAATTTTGACAAAATTTTCTATAGAAAATTTTATGAAAATATTACTTCTATTGAAAATTTTATGAAAATTCTATTTCCTAAGAAAAATTTGTGAAAATTTTATTTCTAAAGGGTGATACGGTCAAAATTTGGTCAATATAAACTTGACATATTTCTTTCAATTTTGCATTTAAAAAACCTGAACACCCCTCATTTTGAAGGTGTGTGTGTGTGTAGAATGTTGCTCCTGTTTTGATTTTGGAACTCACTCTTCAGTTGTCAAAATGCCGTCCAAGCAAGAAGAGCAGCGTATCAAAATTTTGCTCGCGCATCGCGAAAATCCGAGCTACTCGCACGCAAAGTTGGCAAAATCGCTAAAAGTTGCCAAATCAACCGTTACAAATGTAATTAAAGTGTTTGGGGAACGTTTGTCGACAGCCAGGAAGTCTGGATCGGGGGGAAATCGAAAACCGGAAGCCGCTGACAAAGAGAGTTGCCGGTAATTTCAAGCGAAACCCTAACCTCTCTCTCCGAGATGCCGCAAATAAGCTGGGTGTATCGTCTACAACCGTGCATCGAGCCAAAAAACGAGCCGGACTATCGACTTATAAGAAGGTAGTGACTCCAAATCGCGATGATAAACAAAATATGACGGCCAAAGCGCGATCCCGGAGGCTGTACACGACGATGCTGACGAAGTTTGACTGCGTGGTAATGGACGACGAAACCTACGTCAAAGCCGACTACAAGTAGCTTCCGGGACAGGAGTTTTATACGGCAAGAGGAAGGGGAAAGGTAGCAGATATTTTCAAGCACATAAAACTGTCAAAGTTCGCAAAGAAATCTCTGGTTTGGCAAGCCATCTGTACCTGTGGCTTGAAAAGCAGCATTTTCATAGCTTCCGGCACTGTCAACTAAGAAATTTACGTGAAAGAGTGTTTGCATAAACGTCTGCTGCCTTTCCTGAGGAAACATGGTTGTTCCGTACTGTTTTGGCCGGATTTGGCATCTTGCCATTACGGTAAAAAGGCCATGGAGTGGTACGCCGCAAACAACGTGCAGGTGGTTCCCAAGGACAAGAACCCTCCCAACACGCCAGAGCTCCGCCCAATTGAGAAATACTGGGCTATTGTCAAGCGGAACCTAAAGAAGACCAAAAAACTGCTAACGACGAGCAGCAGTTCAAGGCAAACTGGCTTTCTGCGGCGAAGAAGGTGGACACGGTGGCTGTACAAAATCTGATGGCAGGTGTCAAGCGTGAGGCCCGGCAATTCGGATTTGGAAAAGCGACAGCATAACTGAATATTTTTCCTGAATTTTATACTAATTGAACTTGAAAAAGAAATTTAATTTGATTTTTTAAATAAACGATTTCACCGATTTACACGCGTTTTCCCTTGACCAAATTTTGACCGTATCACCCTTTATACAAAAATTTGTCAAAATTTTATTTTTATAGCAAATCTTGTAAAAATTTAATTACTATAGAAAATTTTGCCAAAATTTTATTTCTATTGAAAATTTTGTCGAAATTTTATTTCTATAGAAAATTTTGTCAAAATTATATTTCTATAGAAAATTCTGGCAAAAATTTTATTTCCTTAGACAATTTTGTCAAAATTTTATTTCCATAGAAAAATTTCTGAAATTTTTTCTATGGAAAATTGTGTCGAAATTTAAATTCTATAACAGATTTTGTCAAGATTTTATTTCTAAAGAAAATTTTATCAAAATTTTATTTCTATAAAAAATTTTGTCAAGATTTTATTTCTATAGCAAATTTTGTTAAAATTTTATTTTATTTTTTTTTTAATTTATTTAGAAAATGTTATTTCTATAGAAAATTTTGTCAAAATTTTATTTCTATAGAAAATTTTGTCAAAATTTTATTTCTATAAAAAATTTTGACAAGATTTTATTTCTATAGCAAATTTTGTTAAAATTTTATTTTATTTTTTTTAATTTATTTAGAAAATTTTGTTAAAATGTTATTTCTATAGAAAATGTTGTCAAAATTTTATTTCTACAGACAATTTTGTTAAAAAGTTATTTCTATAGAAAATTTTGTCGAAATTTTATTTCTATAGTAGATTTTGTGGAAATTTTATTTCTGTAGAAAATTTTGCCGAAATTTTATTTCTATAGAAAATTTTGTCGAAATTTTATTTCTATAGAAAATTTTGTCGAAATTTTATTTCTACAGAAAATTTTCTCAAAATTTTATTTCTAGAGAAAATTTTGGCAAAATTTTTATTTTGTTTCCATAAAAAATTTTGTCAACATTTTATTTCTATAGCAAATTTGGTTAAAATTTAATCTCTATAGAAAATTTCGCTAAAATGTTATTTCTATAGAAAATGTTGTCAAGATTTTGTTTCTACAGACAATTTTGTTAAAAAGTTATTTCTATAGAAAATTTTGTCGAAATTTAATTTTTATAGCAACTTTTGTCGAAATTTTATTTCTGTAGAAAATTTTTTCAAAATTTTATTGCTGGAAAAAATTTTGTCAAAATTTTAATTTGTTTCCATAGAAAATTTTGTCAAAATTTTATATCAAGGAGAAAATTGTGTCAAATTTTTGTTTCCATAGAAAATTTTGTTAAAATTTTATCTCTATAGAAAATTTTGTCCAAATTTTATTTCTATAGCAAATTTTGTCAAAATTTTATTTCTATAGAAAATTTTCTCAAAATTTTATTTCTAAAGAAATTTTATATATAAGATTTTGTCAAAATTTTATTTCTATAGCAAATTTTGTCAAAATTTTATTCTTGTAGAAAATTTTGTTAAAATTTTATTTCTATAGAAGATTTTGTCAAAATTTTATTTCTATAGAAAATGTTGTCAAAATTTTATCAAAAATTTATTTCTATAGAAAATTACATCAGAATTTGAGTTCTATAGAAAATTGAAGTACCTCTTACCTGGAGAATTTTATTTTATTTCTATGTTATTTTTATAGAAATTTTTGTCGAAATTTTATTTCTATAACAAATTTTGTCAATTGACAATTTTGTCAATTTTTTGTTTCCGTAGAAAATTTTGTTAAAATTTTATTTCTATAGCAAATTTTGTTAAAATTTTATTACTACAGAAAATTTTGTTAAAACGTTATTTCTATAGAAAATTTTTTCAAAATTTTATTTCTTTAGCAAATTTTGTTAAAATTTTATTTCTATAGAAAATTTTGTTAAAATGTTATTTCTATAGAAAATGTTGTCAAAATTTTATTTCCAGACAATTTTGTTAAAAAGTTATTTCTATAGAAAATTTTGTCGAAATTTTATTTTTATAGCAATTTTGTCGAAATTTTATTTCTGTAGAAAAATTTTTCAAAATTTTATTTCTGGAAAAAATTTGTCAAAATTTTAATTTGTTTCCATAGAAAATTTTGTCAAAATTTTATTTATATAGCAAATTTTGTCAAAATTTTATTTCATGGAGAAAATTTTGTCAAATTTTTGTTTCCATAGAAAATTTTGTTAAAATTTTATCTCTATAGAAAATGTTGTCGAAATTTTATTTCTGTAGAACATTTTTTTTAAAATTTTATTTCTGTAAAAAATTAAGTCAAAATTTTAATTTGTCAAAATTTTATTTCTATAGCAAATTTTGTCAAAATTTTATTTCAAGGAGAAAATTTGTCAAATTTTTTTTTTCATAGAAAATTTTCTCAAAATTTTATTTCTATAGAAAATATTTGTCGAAATTTTATTTCTTTAACAAATTTTGTCAAAAATTTATTTCTATTTCTATAGAAATAATTTTTTTTTTTATTTCTATAGCAAATTTTCTCAAAATTTTATTTCTATAGAAAATTTATATATAAAATTTTGTCAAAATTTTATTTCTATAGCAAATTTTGTCAAAATTTTATTTCTATAGAAAATTTTGTCAAATTTTTGTTTCCATAGAAAAATTTTTTAAAATTTTATTTCTATCAAAAATTTTGTTAAAATTTTATTTCTATAGAAAATTTTGTCTAAATTTTATCAAAAATGTATTTCAATAGAAAATTACGTCAGAATTTGCCTTCAATAGAAAATTGAAATACCTCTTAGCTGGAAAGGTATATTTTGCAAAATCTACCAAAACATCTATAATTCTATCAATCTACCAAACAGTAAGAAATCTACCATTTTTGGTAGAATTCTATCAGCTATGGCAACCGTGATCCAAACTACTTTTTTGTAAGCACTTTTTTGACCGGCTTCTCCAGAATTCCAATAATTTGTCATCCACAGCAATAATTTTCGGGATAGATTTATATGAACCAAGAAAAATTTCTACAGGAAATTTTTTTGTATAATCTTGTGGGGGTCCAGTCAAATTGTTGTATTTTCGATTCTTCTCTTTAAGGTGAAAAAAACCAAATTTGTGTAAACTATTGCCTATCCACTGAGTTTCTACTGATCTTAATAAAATGTGCTTAATGACAAAGGGAACATTTCATTGACCTCAAAGGCAACCAGCGAATATCATATTTCAATTTAACAATTTATACTTTCTAGCATTTTGTACACATTGTATATTAAAGATGATTTTTTGGTTTCTCTTTGCATAGTTTATTTTCAATAATGGAAATCTGCAATCCTCAAAGTTTCCTGATATCGTTAAAGTTCTCAGAAATCCTTAAAGTTTTCTTTTTGTATACACAAAAAAAAATTTAATAACATTCAATAGTAGGTCATCTTCAATATGAGAGGATAAATGGGACGAAGGGAGGGGAAAAAACTATGCATATTAATAAGGGCTTACACACACACACCCGAACACATATAAATAAACACACTTTCACTACAATGCTCCAGTTTTGTTGCATCCTCTTATAATAATGCATAAGTATGCAGATAATTTCCTGGATTCGTTATATGCCACCCACTATGAACATTTCTCTCAATGGTGAAAAAAAAAAAACATCGAAAAATACTATGAATGTCTCTACTCAAAAAATAAAAACGAAGGAAATTCTGCTGAAAATTTTGTTGACTTTCAAGAGAGCATCTGCAGGCGCCTTATGTACCACGCTTGAATAGTAAAAATACGGAAAAGCAACACAAAAAAACCCAAGCGAAAATGAATGAGAAATTGTTACCGGAATGAGGCTATGATTACATTGAAGAAATCTACAAACAAATAGCAAAAAAAGCGAACATATTTTGTGAATATACATTCGTTTGTTGGCTTGTTTGGCAACAAAGTTTTAGTGAGAAAGAAATAAAACAAAGAAATGATTTTTTTTTTTTTGCTTTTGGAAATAATGAAATTCATTTACTCTTGTAGACAAATGTTTCAAGGACTCCTAGGAATGTTTGTCAGAATACAAATGCATGCTGGCTTTATTTTTTTGGGAGTTTGCATGCAATGAAGTTTTACAAGGACTCTGTGCAAGAGTTGTAAATATGCAAAAAATATTCATTAAATTTTAAACTAATGTTTATGAATATTTAAAGAGAATGTGGCTTCAGTAGTAAGTCGTATTAGTTGCAGTAGTATGTTGAATGTAATTTTTGAAAAAGAGTTGGCTAGACATGGTTTACGAGTACACACGGAGCAAATGGTCTCTGGCTAACCAGAGTTTTTTTTTCGTTATGAATATTTAAGATTTTTATTACTTCGGAAATTTATTGTATTATATTTGAAAATTAATTCTATGTAAGCAAAATTGCAAGTGCTTTTTGGTAGCTTTCCTAAATAGCTTTCCTGTCCTTATACTACAAATGCGATTTTTGGGTAGTAGAGAGGACTTTATTCTGATATTTTACTTGACAAAAAGTCGATCAACCTTTCAATTAAGTCGATTTATCCTTATAGTTAATCGATTCGACTCATCGTATCGTATCGTTACATAAAGGAAAATTCTCTGAAGCTGAGGTCAACTTTGTTGGATATGTTGCCATCTTAAAATTTCTTAACATTATTTTCTAAATTGTAAGTTAGTCCAAATTTTTAGACCAAAGAAGTTTTCATTTATTGTTAGAATTGTTCATTGAGTCCACACAAACTTCATTGAGGGTAATCGGGTACCTGAAAACAAAGATGTGTGTGCATGCAAATCAAGATTATCAAAAATTTAAAGGATGTCTTCATAACGATCATTCAAAAGAGATCTAAAATAACCTGTATAGCCATGAATATTTCTGGCTCTAAAAATATTTATTAAAAATGAAAGAATATATTCTATATGTCAGTTAGACACCTAACTGCTAAAAAATTTTCAGTTAAAATTAATCGGAGAAAAGATATTTCCATTTTACTTTCTGTTAACTGGGAGTTAAAGTCTAACGGAGCTACATGAAAATGGCCGTTAATGTATTTTTTATTTAGAAAACAAATTTTTCAAATTGTTACTTTGGAACATTCAAGTTATAATAAAAAGTGACAAAAATATATATTCTTAACCTTTGCTTTTAATTTATTTAACTATTTCTTATTTTGGCTTGAGGTCGTTTTCTAATTGTTAATTGTCAATTTACTTTCTTTACAAACAGACGAAACCTTCGTCTTTTTCCTTCTTTTTGTGTACGTGTTAAAATTTTAATTCCCCGTCGACTTACATTGTTAATCGAAATATTGGAAAAATAAACTTTATAGTTATTCAAAACTCGTAAAAGGATTTGTTCAAGCCCAAAAAAGAAATAAATAACAAAATAATATAACTTTATTCTGCTTTTACTGATTCATTTTTTGATTTTGTCAAAACTTTATTTATATAGAAAATTTTGTCAAAATTCTTCTAAACTGGATCATTGATCATAAATTCGGACATATTTTCTCTAAAAGGAAATACTTTATTAGAAAGGTCATTTTTTTGATACCCTCCATCATAGGATGGGGGTATATTAAATTTGTCATTCCGTTTGTAACATATCGAAATATTGCTCTAAGACCCCATAAAGTATATATATGGGTCGTGGTGAAATTCTGAGTCGATCTAAACATTTCGGTCCGTCCGTCCATCCGTCTGTCTGTTGAAAACACGCTAACTTCCGAACGAAACAAGCTATCGACTTGAAACTTGGCACAAGTAGTTGCTATTGATGTAGGTCGGATGGTGTTGCAAACGGGCCATATGGGTCCACTTTTACGTATAGTCCCCATATAAAGGGACCCTCAGATTTGGCTTGCGGAGCCTCTAACAGAAGCATATTTCATCCAATCTGGCTGAAATTGGGTACATGGTGTTGGTATAAGGTCTCTAACAACCATGCTAAACTTGGTCGACATCGGTCCATAATTATATATAGCCCCCATATAAACAGATCCCCAGATTTGGCTTGCGGAGCCTCAAAGAGAAACAAATTTCATCCGATCCGGCTGAAATTTGGTACATGATGTTGGTATATGGTCTATAACAACCATGCAAAATTGGTCCACATCGGTTCATAATTATATATAGCCCCCATATAAACCGATCCCCAGATTTGATCTCCGGAGCCTCTTGGAGGAGCAAATTTCGTACGATCCGGCTGAAATTTGGTACATGATGTTGGTATATGGTCTCTAACAACCATGCAAAAATTGGTCCACATCGGTCCATAACTATATATATATAGCCCCCATATAAACCGTTCCCCAGATTTGGCTTGCGGAGTCTCTAAGAGAAGCAAATTTCATCCAATCCGGTTGTAATTTGAAACATGGTGTTAGTATATGGTCCACACTTATATATAGGCCCCATATAAACCGTTATCCAGATTTGAGCTCAGGACATCCGATCCGGTTCAAATGTGGAACGTGGTGTTAGTATATGGTCTCTAACATACATGCAGATATTGGTCCATATCGGTCTATAGTTATATATAGCCGATCTCCAATCACACAAAAATTGGTCCGTATCGGTTCATAAATATGGTTGCCACTCGAGCAAAAAATAATCGACCAAAATTTTATTTCTACAGAAAATTTTGTCAAAATTTTATTTCTATAGAAAATATTGTTAAAATTTTATTTTAATAGAAAATGTTGTTAAAATTTTATTCGGTTCATAATCATGGTTGCCACTCGAGCCAAAAATAATCAACCAAAATTTTATTTTTATAGAAAATTTTGGCAAATTTTTATTTCTATAGAAAATATTGTTAAAATTTTATTTTTATAGAAAATTTTGTTAAAATTTTATTTCTATAGAAAATTTTGTCAAAATTTTATTTCTATAGAAAATTTTATTAAAATTTTATTTCTATAGAAAATGTTATTAAAATTTTATTTCTATGGAAAATTTTGTCAATATTTTATTTCTCTAGAAAATTTTGCAATATTTTATTTCTCTAGAAAATTTTGTCAACATTTTTTTTCTATAGAAAATTTTGTTAAAATTTTATTTCTATAGAAAATTTTCTCAAAATTTTATTGCTATAGAAAATTTTGTCAAAATTTTATTTCTATAGAAAATTTTGTTAAAATTTTATTTTTATAGAAAATTTTCTCAAAATTTTATTTCTATAGAAAATTTTGTCAAAATTTTATTTCTTTAGAAAATTTTGTCAAAATTTTATTTCTTTAGAAAATTTTGTCAAAATTTTATGTCTATAGAAAATTTTGTCAAAATTTTATGTCTATAGAAAATTTTGTCAAACTGAATTATATACGTATTTGATCGATCTTTTTTGATTTAATATATACCACGTATGGACTTATATACAATTTAGAAGACGGTGTTAGGAGGTTTTAAGATACCTTGCCATCGGCAAGTGTTACCGCTACTTAAGTAAGTCGATTGTGCATGGCAGTGTTTAGAAGAAGTTTCTTCGCAATCCATGGCGGAGCGTACATAAGCTGTGGCCTGACCGAACTTACGGCCGTATATACTTGTTGTTTTTTTAACAATTAAAACAATTAACAAATTTTTAACAATTAAATCTTTAACAATGTGTGGTAAACAAAGTTACCACTCGTGCAGAAAAAAATCTACCAAAGCTTGAAGAAAATCTAACCACAAATCTACCAAACACATAAAGGGTGGTTAAATTGTAAGGGCCGATTTTGAATGTGAACCATTCCTAAACGCCAAGTTTTTTTCCGAATTTTATTTGACATTTCTCTATTTCAGACTTATTCCATTTGAACCATGGACGTCGTGAATGGGCAGAATGGTTCCAAGAAATGGCAACAGTGGATGATCAATTTTCGAAGGAAATCATTTTCAGTGATGCGGCACATTTTCACCTCAGTGGATTCGTCAATAAACAGAATTGCCGCATTTGGGCGAATGAGAATCCAAGAGCGATTGCCGAAAAACCAATGCACCCACAAAGAGTGACTGTTTGGTGCGGTTTATGGGCTGGCGGCATCATCTGGCGGCAGTTACTGTGAATGGTGTTCGCTATCGTGAGATGATAACGAACTTTTTATGGTCCGAATTGGAAGATATGGATGTGGACGACATGTGGTTTCAGCAGGACGGTGCCACTTGCCACACAGCTAACGAAACAATGGCTCTTTTGCGCAACGAATTCAATGGCCGTGTTATCTCACGTAATGGCGATATCAATTGGCCGCCAAGATCATGTGATTTGACAGCGTTGGACTTTTTTCTTTGGGGTTATTTGAAAGAAAACGTGTACATCGATAAGCCAGCAACAATTCAAGAGTTAAAGGATGAGATAATTCGGCACAATAACGGCATAGAACCTCCATTATGCCTCAGCGTCATCGAAAATTTGGACCATAGGATGAAGGTGTGCCACAGAGGTCGCGGCGCCCATTTGGCCGATATATTGTTACATACATAATTGAGTAATACCAATATATCATAATAAAATAAAATTACAATAATTTCCTAAATAGTTTGTGTTTTATTCAAAATCAACATCGGCCCTTGAAATTTTAACCACCCTTCATTTCTATAGAAGTTTTTGTAAAAATTTTATTCCTGTAGAAAATTTTTTCTAAAATTTTTTTCTATAGAAAATTTTGTCAAAATTGTATGTCTATAGAAAATTTTGTCAAAATTGTATTTGTATGGAAAATTTTGTCTACATTTTTATTTATATACAAAAATTTTGTCTAAATTCTTATTTATATACAAAATTTTGTCAAAATTTAATTTCTATAGGAAATTTTGTCAAAATTTTATTTTTATAGATAATTAATCTACGAAAACATCAAGAATTCTACCAATCTACCAAACAGAAAAAAATTACTATTTTTGGTAGAATTCTACCGACTGTGGCAACCAGGTGGTAATACACATTTTTTTTTTATGTTGCATTGTTATGTTTTAAGATAATAAAGCACATAGAATCATCTTTGTTTTGTAAAATTTTGTTTAAATTTTACAAAAACTATTGTAGCGGAAATTGTAGGGAATATTTTTTTGGGAATGTATGGGAAGTGGTATTTCTTTAAATTTTTAATAGTATTTCTTTATATTTTTGATTCTAAACCACTGTTGGCTCTTTCAATTGCATGTACTGTTCGAAAAGCGTGAACAACACTAACAAATATTTATCAGGCAATGGCTTAAATGTCCTTGCTTGTAATCCAGTTTGTTGCATGTCACATTTCTTTTTTTGTGGATGCATAAGAGTATTTACATTTGCCATATTATTGAAGGTACTAAGGTAGGAGGTTATTTCATTAAAAATGAAAAAAAAAAACGAAACCTTCTTTTTAATGTGATGCATTTGGGTTGAATTCATGACAGCAGATTTGTACAAAAAAAAAAAAACGCAAAGAAAAGAAAACCTAAGAAACTGGGTTAAATTCAGATTTAACAATTGAGTGAAAGCTAGAGTGTTGCAATTTGATGAAGCAAGTTTTCGCTGTCATTCTTCTGGTAGTTGTAGAAGTACATCACACTTTGTTTCCTTTTCGTAAACATTTGTAAAGAAATTTATTCAGATTTCTTAAAAAGTAATTTATTTGATTAACACAAATATTGGGCCGTCGAGGTCATATGAGGGGAAGAGAAACGGAATTCGTAATTCAAAAGTAATATTGTTGAGCGCCACATCGAACAAACTCCATTGTATCGGGTTTAAGAACCATTTTTTTTTCTTTCCCTTAATAGAATAAATTTTCTCAAAATTGATTATTCTTAGTTTTTTTTTTCGCGGAAGTTGAGAATAAATTTTTCCATGTATTTTTTGTTTTTCTATAATTACATTTGGGATAGTGAATAAACATGAAATGGTAGGGGAAAACTAAAATGTTGCTGTACATACATATTCAGGTGGTTGCATGATAATTGTACAACGTATTTGTATAGCAGAGGAATCTAAACAAAAAATGGAAAACATACATACATATATCCCAAGCAAGATGAAAAGCCGCAAAGAATTGCATTTGCCACATGAAGGAATTTCGCATCCTGTTTGAAGTGTATTCGCCATGGGAGGAAAATGTATTAAAAAAGGGTTCTTGTAAAAGAGATATACAAAACAGATACAAAAACACATAGGGACAGAAGTGTACGTTAAAAAAGCTTACCCAGTTCCAAAACTTGTAACATTGCTGTAATAATTTTGGTATTGATTCCTAGCCAAAGAAGCGAGGGTTTCAGTTTAGGATGAATTCAAGAAGCAATTTATTTTTAAATTTAGGTTTTGCGAACTTGATACTGAAAAGCAAACCTTAATTTATGGACCGTACCAACCTACCGTACGAAATTCACAAGGAAATACGATTAAACCCGTAAAAAGCGTAAATTAGCCCAAAAGTCATATATCAGTAAAAAGAAATGTCACCAATAAAGTAGTGAAAGTATTCTTTTCGGATCCGGAATTGGTGAAAAATTGGCGGAGAATTTAACTTGGGCATCTTAAGGTTTGATCACTTGTAAAGGTTTGATCCACATTCAGTGTTTTGAATGTGAATTGAAAAAAATTTTGATATATTTCCAAATAAATAATTTTTATTCTTATTATTTTTTTAATGCATTTTAACGCTCGCCTGAAACGTTTGTCTTCAAATATTCGCAATTTTTCTAGAATGAAATTAGAATTTTTTCGACAATATTAAAATAATTTATATCATCTTACTAATTTTTACTTTGTTTTTAATCTAGTTGAAACAAAAAAAAAAAAACTAAAAAAAGTTGTAAAAATTTAATTAAAGGAACTTCCTGTGTAGTAAAAATAAAAGAACATTTGTGGAAAAGCTTTTAAATTTGTGCCTTTAGAACAACTTCCAATTTTTTACACCTACCGCCATAGAATGGTGACGGGGGTATAATAAGTTTGTCATTCCGTTTGTAACACATCGAAATATCGATTTCCGACTATATAAAGTATATATATTCTTGATCAGGAAGGAATTATAAGACGATATAACGATGTCCGTCTGTCCGTCTGTCTGTCTGTCTGTTGTAATCACGCTACAGTCTTCAATAATGAAGTAATCGTGCTGAAATTTTGCACAAACTCGTCTTTTGTCTGCAGGCAGGTCAAGTTCGAAGATGGGCTATATCGGTCCAGGTTTTGATATAGTCCCCATATAAACCGACCTCCCGATTTGGGGTCTTGGGCTTATAGAAATCGTAGTTTTTATCCAATTTGCCTGAAATTTGAAATCTAGAGGTACTTGAGGACCATCAAAAGGTGTGCCGAAAATGGTGAGTATCGGTCCATCTTTTGGTATAACCCCATATAGACCGATCTCCCGATTTTACTTCTTGGGCTTATAGAAACCGCAGTTTTTATTCAATTTACCTGAAATTGGAAATCTAGTGGTATTATAAGACCACAAATACGTGTGCTAAAAATTGTGAGTATCGGTCAATGTTTTGGTATGGTCCCCATATAAAACGACCTCCCGATTTGGGGTTTTGGACTTAGAGAAACCGTAGTTTTTATCCAATTTATCTGAAATTGGAAATCTAGAGGTATTTTAGGACCATAAAGAGGTGTACCGAAAATGATGAGTATCGGTCCATGTTTTGGTATAGCCCCCATATAGACCGATCTCCCGATTTTACTTCTTGGGCTTTTAGAATCCTAAGTTTTTATCCTATTTGCCTGAAATTGGAAATCTAGAGGTATTTTCGGGTCATAAAGAGGTGTGCCGAAAACGGTGAGTATCGGTCCATATTTTGGTATAGCCCCCATAAGAACGATCTCCCGATTTAACTCCTTGGGTTTCTAGAAACCGTAGTTTTTATCTGATTTGCCTGAAATTGTAAATATTCTGGTATTTTAGGCTCACAAAAACGTGTATCGGATTAAGTTTTTATCGGTCCATTTGGTAATGCCTCCATATAGACCGACTTCACTTCTTGGGGGTGTAGAAGGCGCACTGATCATAAAATTGCTTGAAACTCAATGTAAAATAAGATTTCAAATCAAGACATTATTTTATAATTTTCTTGCACACTTACAAGAGATGATAATGATTCCTCTAAAACTCAAAAAAAATGGTTCTTATAAGTCCAGAATCTGATTAGTCCTCATAGGTGAAATCTTTAAATTTATCTTCGGGAAGTGTCGTCAAGTCCTCAAGCCCTCCTGAAATTTCAAAGGAAACGCTAATATTTGGTTCATGGTGGTGGGTATTTAAGGGCGTTTTCGTTTTGCAAAAAATATGTTGCCCTAGTGTTACGCTATTTTTTCCCTGATTGTATTTCCGCTCAAATAATAATGTCATTCCAAAGTTATTGTTAATTCATAATATTGTGAGGGATACAGGATCCAAAATCTATGACAGTGTCCTTTATATTTGGCAATCAATTTCGAGAATGTTGCACCTTTTTCCCAATCGAAATCGCCATAAGATTCGGCCCGGCCGAACTTAGTGTTGTATATACACTGAAAAAACAGTGAACCCACCAGGAAAGATAACTTTCGATTAATTTTAGAAAATTTGGAACTTTTTTAGAAAATTTTAACTAAACGGTATTACAAGCGCTGGCATCACTCCGATATGGCAAAAATAAGTAAATATTTTTCGACAAAATCAAGAAAATTTATTATACATAACTAAATTTTTTCAGTAGTTAAAGAAAATTTTGTAGTTTTAAGAGAAATCTTGGAGTTCAAAATTGCAAGAATGTCTTTAGTGACATACGAAGTTCATGACGGACACATTTTTGGTAAAATTTACAAATTTAAAGAAATAATGAACTATTTTTTAAGAAATACGAAATTAGGAAATCTTTATGCTTTATTTGTGTATAACTTTTTCCCGTTTTTTAGTTCATTTAACTAACATACGCAAAAAATTATTTGACTAAAATAAACTTTTTCCAAACATAATGATTCTATGAACTAATATAAAGTTAATATGGCTTTAGTGAAATAGAGAGTTCACTTTTTTTTGAGTGTACTTGTTTTTGCTATCATGCAATACAAGAAAAGGAAATTTCAATGATTATTTTTGTTTTGTTCTACTGCATAATGAAAAGTGGCCCACAAAGGGCATCGTTTTATATGCCCAAAACAGGATGCATGCATTAAAATGCATCCACGAAAATTACCCTCAAACCTCAAATTAAAAACGTGGCTACGGCGACGCTTCATAATGAATATAAGACCCACAGAGATTAACTCCAACAATATGTCACAAAAATATGAAAATTTACCCTAAAATAAAATTAGGGCTTATTTTCACTTTTAGCTAATGAATAATATCAATTTTTACGAAAACAATTGTGTTACAGAATACGAATCTAGATGAGGAAAATGAGTAACAAGCCCCAAATGAAACAGCGCCGGAACTGTGGGACGACGCTTCATAATGAATATGAGTCCCAACAATATGGAATTGAAGCATGAAAATCGGCCCAGGGATTATTTTCACTTTTGAATTAAAGGACCTAATGCAACCTTAAGCAAATCCCAGAAAACGAAAAAAGGCCCCACCTATCCAAAAAAAGGGGGTTTATTTTTCTAATATTGAGTTTTTTTTTTATAATGCCAACGGGCCCAAAAAATGAATTATTATTTAATATAATAAAAATTTGTATATGAAATATTGAGGTTTATTTTGAAAATACAAAGGGCCCAGGGTTTATTTGCACTGTAGAATTAAAGGACCTAATGCAACCTTTACCAAATCCCAGAAAACAAAAAAGGCCCCAACTATCCAAAAAAATAGGGTTAATTTTTTTAATATTGAGTTCTTTTTTATAATGCCAACGGGCCCAAAAAATTGAATTATTAATTAATGAAATAAAAATTTTCATTTGAAATATTGAGGTTTATTTTGAAAATACAAAGGGACCTAAAAATTAAATGAAGTTACTCCCCAAAGCAACAAAAATGAGCCCCACACCCCAAATGAAACAGCGCCCCAACTGTGGGACGACGCTTCATAATGAATATGAGTCCCAACTATATGGAACTGAAGCATGAAAATCGGCCACAAATTAACACTAGGGATTATTTTCACTTTTGAATTAATGGACCTAAGGCAACCTTTACCAAATCCCAGAAAAAGGTCCCACCTAAAAGTGAAACACAATCCAAAAAAAAAAAAATGGGGTTTAATTTTTTATACCGTTTGTAACACATCGAAATATTGCTCTAAGACCCCATCTAAATTCTGGGTCGTGGCAAAATTCTGAGTCGATCTAAGCATGTCCGTCCGTCCGTCTTTTGAAATCACGCTAACTTCCCAACGAAACAAGCTATCGGCTTGAAACTTTGCACAAGTAGTTGTTATTGATGTTGGTCGCATGATATTACAAATGGACCATAACGGTTCACTTTTACTTATAGCCCCCATATAAACGGACCCCCAGATTTGGCTTGCGGAGCCTCAAAGAGAAGCAAATTTCATCCGATCCGGCTGAAATTTGGTACATGGTGTTGGTATATGGTCTCTAACAACCATGCAAAAATTGGTCCACATCGGTCCATAATTATATATAGCCCCCATATACACTGATCCCCAGATTTGGCCTCCAAAGCCCCTTGAAGGAGCAAAATTCATCCGATCCGGTTGAAATTTGGTACGTGGTATTAGTATATGGTCTCTAATAACCATGCAAAAATTAGTCCATATCGGTCTATAATTGTATATAGCCCCCATATAAACCGATCCTCAGAATTGACCTCCGAAGCCTCTTGAAGGAGCAAAATTCATCCGATCCGGTTGAAATTTGGTACGTGGTGTTAGTATATGGTCTCTAATAACCATGCAAACATTGGTTCATATCGGTCTATAATTATATATAGCCCCCATATAAACCGATCCCCAGATTTGATCTCCGGAGCATCTTGAAGGAGCAAAATTCATACGATTCGGTTGAAATTTGGTACACTGCGGTAGAATGGGGCCTCTTACAGCCATGCAAAAATTGGTCTATATAGGTCTACAGTTATATATAGCCGATAGCCAATCTCACAAAAATTTGTTCAAATGGCCAAAAATAATCTACCAAAATTTTATTTCTATAGAAAAATTTGTCAAAATTTTATTTCTATAGAAAATTTTGTCAAAATTTTATTTCTACTGTAAATTTTGTCACAATTTTATTTCTATAGAAAATTTTGTCAAACTGAATTATATACGTATTTAATAGGCCTTTGTTTTATTTGTACAGAAAATATTATCAAAATTTTATTTCTATAGAAAATTTTATAAAAGTTTTATTTCTATAGAAAATTTTATAAAAATTTTATTTCCATAGAAAATTTTGTCAAACTTAATTACACACAAAAAAATAAAATATGAATTTGTACATAAATGTGTACATTTTTGAAAATTTATATACTCATTCATGAAATAGATGTATTTTTTTTTTATTCGTAAATACTTGTTAACAATTTTTCATAAAGCGCATGGATTCTTCCATAAAATTAATGAAACTTTACATAATATATCCAAAAATACTGGTTTTCTCTTAGCATGAGAGAGCCACAACATAGTTACTCTCATATGTATACAATACAAGAATACAATACAAGACAAAAACCAAATATAACGTTTTTGAAGGCAACACGTGGCTTTGCTGTGTTTTGGTTTTTTCAGTTCAGTTTGAGTCGCCGTCGCGAATCGAAGATTATTTATTGCTGAAAAAGGTTGACGAAATAAAACAATTTTGTTAATTAACTGGAAGCATTGGTGCTCATATTTATAAATAATAAAAAATATTATAAAATGTTTTTTACTCGCAGGACTTTAATGCGGTTTTTAATAAATGGGTTCATACATTTTCACCAATTAAGAATTAGGGGAAAATCGGAAAGAAAAAAGAAAAGAAGAGCTATATTTAATGCATGACATTTTTAATATATATTATGTAAAAATACATATTTTTCAATGTCGAAAATTATGTATACTTCATTTATAATATTACAATTTTCATTAATATTATGTATACATTCGTAGTCAATGAAAACCTGTATTTTTTAATTTATGAACTTTTTTCATACAATTTATGAATTCCGTGTTTGGAAAATTTTTGGGAACACTATTCATAAAATAAATGAATTATTTTTTTGTGTGTATATACTTATTTAATCGGCCTTTTTTAGTTTAATATATACCACATATGGACTACCTTACGGCCGTATATACTTGTTGTGATTGATTTTTGTTTCAATTAAAAAAATGTTTGAATCAATTAAATTTGTAATTGAATATGTGTTAAAACTCAATTTAAGCTTTAATTAGAAAAAATCGTGAATTTTTGTGTGTAGCATTGGTCCGATATGGCGCAATACCACTAGTACCATGTTTCAGGTCGGTAGCTTGTTTCGTTGGGAAGTTAGCTTGATTTCAACATATGGATGGATGGACGGACATCGCTAGATTGACTTATAAATTACCCACGACCGAGAATATATATACTTTTGAGACTAATATGTCGTTGTATTACATGTCCTAGGGTCCCAGTAAATCAAAGGTCGTCAAAAAAGTAGTGAACATGTTCTTTTTGGATCCGGAAGTAGTGCAAAATTGGCGCAGAAGCGATGAATAAAAGGTGATACGGTCAAAATTTGGTCGAGGGAAAACGCGTGTAAATCGGTGAAATCGTTTATTTAAAAAATCAAATTAAATTTCTTTTTCAAGTTCAATTAGTATAAAATTCAGGAAAAATATTCAGTTAGGCTTTCGCTTTTCCAAATCCGAATTGCCGGGCCTCACGCTTGACACCAGCCATCAGATTTTGTACAGCCACCTTGTCCACCTTCATCGCCGCAGAAAGCCAGTTTGCCTTGAACTGCTGCTCGTCCTTAGCAGTTTTTTTGGTCTTCTTTAGGTTCCGCTTGACAATAGCCCAGTATTTCTCAATTGTGCGGAATTCTGGCGTGTTGGGAGGGTTCTTCTCCTTGGGAACCACTTGCACGTTGTTGGCGGCGTACCACTCCATGGCCTTTTTACCGTAATGGCAAGATGCCAAATCCGGCCAAAACAGTACGGAACAACCGTGTTTCTTCAGGAAAGGCAGCAGACGTTTATTCAAACACTTTTCACGTAAATTTCTTGGTTGACAGTCCCGGAAGCTATGAAAATGCTGCTTTTCAAGCCACAGGTACAGATGGCTTGCCAAACCAGATATTTCTTTGCGAACTTTGACAGTTTTATGTGCTTGAAAATATCTGCTACCTTTCCCCTTCCTTTTGCCGTATAAAACTCCTGTCCCGGAAGCTGCTTGTGGTCGGCTTTGACGTAGGTTTCGTCGTCCATTACCACGCAGTCAAACTTCGTCAGCATCGTCGTGTACAGCCTCCGGGATCGCGCTTTGGCCGTCGTATTTTGTTTATCATCGCGATTTGGAGTCACTACCTTCTTGTAAGTCGATAGTCCGGCTCGTTTTTTGGCTCGATGCACGGTTGTAGACGATACACCCAGCTTATTTGCGGCATCTCGGAGAGAGAGCGGTTAGGGTTTCGCTTGAAACTACCGGCAACTCTCTTTGTCGTCTCAGCGGCTTCCGGTTTTCGATTTCCCCCCGATCCAGACTTCGACAAACGTTCCCCAAACACTTTAATTACATTTGTAACGGTTGATTTGGCAACTTTTAGCGATTTTGCCAGCTTTGCGTGCGAGTAGCTCGGATTTTCGCGATGCGCGAGCAAAATTTTGATACGCTGCTCTTCTTGCTTGGACGGCATTTTGACAACTGAAGAGTGAATTCCAAAATAAAAATAGAAGCAACATTCTACACACACACACCTTCAAAATGAGGGGTGTTCAGGTTTTTTAAATGCAAAATTGAAAGAAATACGTCAAGTTTATATTGACCAAATTTTGACCGTATCACCCTTTATAGCACGGGCTTGTCATAGAACGGATGTCCACCATTTCAACAGCCGTTGCACTGAATTTGCATCACTTTTTACTCTGTGATTCAAATTCAATGTTTTGGGGGTGAATTAAAAAATATTGTCATACATCATTTTTTATATTTTTTTTATGATTTTTAATGAATTCTAACGCTTGTCCAAAACGTTTGAATTAAAATATTTTGAAAAATTTGCAATATTTCTTGTATGGATTTTGATTTTTTTTTCGACAAAATTTCAATAATTTTTACCATTTTATTAAAGCTTACTCTGTTTTTAACCTTTTTGAAACAAAAAAAAATAAATTTACCCACTAAATATAAGAAAAAGCGAGTTATAAATATCTCAATTAAAAGAACTTCCTGTGTAGTTGAAATAAAGAACATCTTTGGGTGTGCATCTTTAGGAAGTGCTTTTAAAGTTTTGCCTTTGGAAGAACTTCCAAATTTTTTTTGCTGGGTTGGAGAATGGTGGCATACTAATAATACATATAAAATTCACTTAGGTTTTGTGGCTAATTTTCATGGTGTCACACTCAAAACGCCTTACAAGGGTCACTTTCTTGCTACCAAAATATTTGAAATATTTTTTTCTTGCTCAACATGAAAAAATTATTTTTCATGTTTACTAAGATCTGTAATGTGATATGCCTATATATTGAAGAATTTTTTATAGCAGAGCCAAATTTTTTCATTGCATTATGAAGGAATGGAAGATTTAATTCAGTGGAACTTAGCTCAGATTTTTTTATTAAACGCAATACAATAGATCACATTTTATTATCATTATAATTATTGAACATTTTTGTAGTGTTAGATTTTCGGTAGAAACAAACCAGAAGGCCTTTTCACACTTATTACTTAACCCTTTCTGAAAGAAAAAACTTTCATAATACACTTTGTCTGGTCTTAAGGCCAAATGAAACTCTGGATAAGTTAAACAAAGGTTGTTTAAATGCAGCTACAGCTTATTGCAAAAAAAAAGGAAAAAGAGTTTCCCGCAAAACAAAAGTATAAAGCCAGAACTAACTACTACATCGAGGTAGAGAGTATTGTGTTTGGTTATACGCAGCAAATTTAGCAAACACCTGGGACATTCTTTAGGATGCTGAAATCCATCCCAAATGCAGGGTGAATTGCGAAAACAAAAAACCAAATGTTTTGTTCTTAGTTGCCTCTCCTTTGCATGAAAGCCAAAGCAAAGAATTTATATATGAAAAAAAAAAATAACAAAATTCAAAAAAAAAAAAAAAAAAATACTTAGACATCATCGCGTATAAACCAATGCCAACATAGGTATTGTGTGTCCTCTACTGTACACTTTGAATGTACTCATCCTAGTAGAAAGTTTGTGTACTTCTGGAATATTACACCACGGCAAACCGCAAACAAATAAAAATGAAACGGAAACGGATATGCTATTGCTGTATATGTGGCTAAGTACATAAGAGCGAAAACACGAAGGTAAAGTTACTTGTTCCCATCTCCTTACCCCGCTTTTCTCCAAAGCTCCATTCTAGCTGCTTTACTTCATCCTTTTGGTCTCATCTCTGGCATATGGATACGAGTATTCGCAAGTACATGAGGTTTTTGTTTATTCAGAAAACTTTAGACAAATAAACCGAACCAAACTGGGGGTAATGAACAAGAACGTATCTGTCATGCCTCATTTTGGACCTCATGTTAAGTGGGCCCCCTTTTTGCAAAAAGCAAATGAATCTACAAGTGGAGAGTCATGTTAGAGGGCTGTTGTTCAATGTAGAGCTAGAGGGCCTTGTTACAATTCAAAGTCAATGCTTAACTAGGATACTTTTCAAAGTGCTAAGAGTAGTAATTGAAGAAGAATATATCTTTGACACAGCATTCTACCATCTGCGAATATACATCCGTAGCGGTAGGTTAGGTAAGGTGGCAGCCCGATGTATCAGGCCCAAAAAAATGAGTAAACATTTTGTGTTATTGTTTTCCAAATTATTTTTTGGGATTAACGTACTTCGTTTAAGTTTTGGTCCCATGAATACTCCTTGGTACCTGCTGACCAATGCATTGGACCGATTACATGATTCCGGTACGAAAACCCTCTACCCTGGGAAAATACCGTGGCTCAGCAAAAACTCTGATTGTACCAGGGGAAAACCTACCCAAATTTATACTTTATATTATTTATAATAATATATGGAGAGACGGACAAACGGTTCAGAAATTATCCAAAATTCAAGGCCAAATTTGATCGACATCTACATCGAAGTATTATAAAACTAGCTCGTGAGCTGTACACATGGCAAGAACGGATGCAACACATGTTGAAAAAACGAGCTTGGACTAAAGCCATTGCAAAAATGGCAAGAGCTCTCCGATGCACAAAAAAATGAAAACGACTGGAAAGAACCAAGGATTGCTTGGCTTGCACGAAAATTACCAGTTACCGGATTTGGTTTTCGCCATTCCATATTGAGCAGTTTGTGAACATACAAAGTGTTCGGGTATACTTGCCAAAGAAGTCAGCTACATTTACTCCTTCGATTGGCCAGCAGATGGTAGAGGGGTGGGCTGCCGTAACTGCCAGTTTTCGCTATCCGCTGGCATTAAACGACCTTGGATTCAATCTGAATTCCGGATAATATCTGGAAAATATCCCATAGACAGTATTGAAGCCCTTAACAGTCAAAGATTTTAGCCGCAGACCTTGGGCATTACAACAGGACTCTGCACGTATCAACTAAGAATAGTTTAAAGAGGAGGTCTTTTGCTTTTATTCAAATGGACAATAACCACCTAACTGAGGCATTTTCCCGTAGCAAGGTTGAGTCTAAAACGTACCAAAGTGTGGCACAAAAATTGTCACTTCCAAATAAAGGTGGTACCAATAGTGTAACTCCAAATAAGTGTTACTGTTGTGCCACTTTCTTAGCACATTTGACACTTTTCTCAAGCGTTGATACTTTTGTACCACTTTTTATTGTTCCACTAAAAGTGGCACAAAACTAAAAAAAAAGTGTCACATATAGGTTTCGTTTTTGTGTGGATCTCAATCCCTTGAAGTTTAGCGCTTCGGTCATTTTCCAGAGTAAGGTTGGATCTAAAACATACTAAAGTGTGGCACTTCCAATTAAATGTGGTACCAAAAATGCAATTCGAAATCAATATTACTGTTGTGCCACTTTGGTAGCACATTTGCCACTTTTCTATGTTAAAGCGTTGATACTTTTGTACCTTTTTTTATTGTTCCACTAAAAGTGGCACTTTTTTGTAACATTTTTTGTGACGTTATTCCACTTTATAGTTCATTTTGTATACTGTATTTATGAGGAGTCAAAAAAGTCGCCGATTTGTGGATAAAGTCAAAAGGCGAGGCTTATTTCCTTAGTGGTATCCATATGTTGTCCGAAACATGGGAAAATGTGGATGCTAGCGATGGACAAAAATTCGATGGATCTGTCTGCTCCACTTTTTATACCCTCCATCATAGGATGGGGGTATATTAACTTTGCGATTCCGTTTGTAACACATCGAAATATTGCTCTAAGACCCCATAAAGTATATATATATTCTGGGTCGTGGTGAAATTCTGAGTCGATCTAAGCATGTCCGTCCGTCCGTCCGTCTGTTGAAATCACGCTAACTTCCGAACGAAACAAGCTATCGACTTGAAACTTGGCACAAGTAGTTGTTATCGATGTAAGTCGGATGGTATTGAAAATAGGCCATATCGGTCCACTTTTACGTATAGCCCCCATATAAAGGGACCCTCAGATTTGGCTTGTGGAGCCTCTAACAGAAGCATATTTCATCCGATCCGGCTGAAATTTGGTACATGGTATAAGTATATGGTCTCTAACAACCATGCAAAAATTGGTCCATATCGGTCCATAATTATATATAGCCCCCATATAAACCGATCCCCCGATTTGGATTGCGAGGCCGCTAAGAGAAGCAAATTTCATCCGATCCGGCTGAAATTTGGTACATGGTATTAGTATATGGTCTCTAACAACCATGCAGGAATTGGTTCCTATCAGTCCATAATTATATATAACTCCCATATAAACCGATCCCCAGATTTGACCTGCGGTGCCTTTTGGAGGAGCAAAATTCATCCGATCTGCTCGAAATTTGGTACGTGGTGGAAGTATATGATATTTAACAACCATGCCAAAAGTGGTCCATATCAGTCCATAATCACACATAGCTTCATATAAACCGATCCCAAAATTTGGTTTTGGAGCCTCTTGGAGGAGCAAATTTCATCCGAGTCAGTTGAAATTTGGTACATTGTGCTAGTATATGGCCGTTAACAAACATTCCTAACTAGGTCGTATCCTAACTAGGTCCCCCCCTTGGAAGATATTCATCCGATACGGTTGAAATTTGGTACGTGATGTTAGTACCAACCATGTAGGAATTGGTTCATATCAGTCCATAATTATATATAGCCCCCATATAAAGCGATCCCCAGATAGCCCCCATATAAAGCGATCGCCAGATTTGGCTTGCGGAACCTCTAAGAGAAGCCAATGCCATCCGATCAGGATGAAATTTGGTACATGGTGTTATTATATGGTCTCTAATAACCATGCAAAAATTGGTCACATCGGTCCATAATTATATATAGCCCCCATATAAACCGATCCCCAGATTTGACCTCCAGAGCCACTTGGAAGAGCAAAATTCATCTGATTCAGTTGAAATTTGGAACATGGTGTTAGAATGTGGTCTCTAACAAACACGCAAGAATTGGTCCATATCTGTCCATAATTATATATAGGCCCCATATAAACCGATCCCCAGATTTGATCTCCGGAGCCTCTTGAAGGAGCAAAATTCATCCAATTCGGTTGAAATTTGCAACGTGGTTTAGTATAAGGCCGCTAATAACCATGCCAAAATTGGTCCATATCTGTCTATAGTTATATATAGCCGATCCCCAATCACACAAAAATTGGTCCATATCGGTTCATAATCGTAGTTGCCACTCGAGCCAAAAATAATCTACCAAAATTTTATTTTTATAGAAAACATTGTCAAAATGTTATTTCTATAGAAAATTTTGTCAAATTTTTTTTTCTATAGAAAATTTTGTCAAAATTTTATTTCTATACAAAATTTTGACAAAATTTTATTTCTATAGAAAATTTTGTCAAAATTTTATTTCTATAGAAAATTTTTTCAAAATTTTATTTCTATAGAAATTTTTTCCAAATTTTATTTCTATAGAAAATTTTGTCAAAATTTTACTTCTATAGAAAATGTTGTCAAAATTTTGTTTTGTCAAAATTTTATTTCTATAGAAACTTTAAGAAAAAGAAAATTAATTAATTTTATTTCTATAGAAACTTAATTATATACGTATTTAATCGGCCTTTTTTATTTTGATATATACCACGTATGGACTATGTGGTATATATTACGGTGTTAGGAAGTTTTAAGATACCTTGCCATGGGCTTCAGTAGAAGTTTCTACGCAATCCATGGTGGAGGGTACATAA
Source organism: Haematobia irritans (assembly GCF_050003625.1). Lineage (NCBI taxonomy): Eukaryota > Metazoa > Arthropoda > Insecta > Diptera > Muscidae > Haematobia > Haematobia irritans. The sequence continues at coordinate 165,620,935 of NC_134397.1, read as the reverse complement.
GCTGGCCGAACTTACGGCCGTATATATTTGTTTTATTTTTTTTTTTTTAATTATTGTTTTTTTTTTGGTAGGGGAGGTAATATTTTTAAACTTTGGATAAATTCTCATATTTTAATTTTGCGCATCCAATAGCACTGTCAGTGTAAATTCGATTCTTAGTTAGGCACGTTATCGTCCGTAATAGTTTGTTTTCAAAATTCTCAAACTTTGTTGCAGTATAAAAGAAATTGCTAAAAAAAGTGGCGCACCGTGACAAAAAAGTGTCACAAAAATGAAAATGTAAAGCATTTAGTAGCACAAAAGTATCGACGCTTGGAAACAAATGGCGAATTTGACGCTGAAAAGAACACTGAAGGTGTAACCTGATAGTGTGTAGTATAAAAATGTATCTCTAATATCAGTACAACGCAAATTGTATCCCAAATTTTAGAAAAATGTGACAAATTTGCAACTAAGACGAAAAACTGATCATGTGGTAGGTATTTAAACAACTTATTTTTATATAAGTGGAACGCAAATAGCATGGTATCTCAAAATATAGGCTACAGCCTATTTATTACTAAGTTCAATAATAATTATTAAATATTCGACTAGATTTGGAACCACCTTCCTGAGATGCATTACAGTTCCTATTGCGCCCTTGAAGTATTCCAAGAATAGCTAAAAAAATTACATCATAACAAATGAGTCGAAAGGCTAGAATTTTTGTTGTATAGAATTCAATTTCCTTTTTATTTAATTAAAACCTAGAGTAAATTCTTGTTTCTACCATGTCATGAAATATCAAAAGCTAAGCCATGACCTGGACAATATTATTATGTTTCCATTTTTTTGTATTTGTATTTGTTTTTGGTTCTACTATACTATATGCAATTTCATCGTGAACATGCTTAAGTGTTTACCATTTGTGAAGGTTTCCTATCCCGACCTCTACAGTTCTAAGGAATGTCCTGTGAAAATGTTTACAAAACAAAAAGAAATGATGATATCAGTTTCATATTACCATTGGGATATGTCATGGCATGGTGTTTGAGGGGGGGTGGGCTGGGGGCAAAGAGTAAGGTAGTCTTTTTCCACTTGAGAGTCTCGTATCGTTTGTTTATTTTGTGTTTTTGTTTTTTCGTTGATATGTGTATGCAAAAAGTTAGGCATATGAGACCTCTTTCATCGGTGAAGAAGAAGAAACAAGAAAATAATACAAAACCCAAAAGGGGACAACGACAACAAAATCACAATAAAGCAAATGACAGACTAAAAAGGGAGATTTCATAGCCGAAGGATACAAAGGACATGAATTCCAGTTCCAGAGCTTTGGTATATGCTAGAGCATTGCTAACCCAACTACATAGAACTTCACACTCTAGCTCAACAAGAACAAGTGGAACAGAACATAATATTAGATGTCCTGTTTTATGCAATACTATGGGTGGAACTCAAGAGGACACAGAGAGTATTTTCAGTTATTCCAAGGGTTTAGTATTCTTACTTACAAACATAATATTCATGTTCTCAGCTATGAAAGTGGATTTTCACAAGAAAAACAAAAACACATAACTACCGTGTATCAAGTTGGAATAACATATATATACACAGTGATGCAAATGGCTTATTAAGAGCATATGAAAATAAATTGGAAATACCTAAAGCGGATCAGAGTTGACTGAATGTTACTCTACATGAAATCTAATGATTTCTATGCCCTAATCCACATAGTGGTCAGGGTATAATAACTTTGATCTGCCAACAAATTTGCCTAGCAGAAATATTAATTTTAGACCCCATAAAATATATACCGATCGCCTCAGAAACATTTCCATAGTCGGTCTAACCCTTGGTTGCCGTCCGTCTGTCCATGCATTTGTTGTTCGCAGGATTTCGGTCGCAATTATTAATCTATCTTTCTGAAATGTGGTATATAACTTTTTGGCACAAGGATGCAAATTTAGATTTATTGGCCACACTAATTGAGCGATTGCCTCTTTTTTTAATAATGGACTCAATACTAGTGGCATACTAACTCTGTGCAGAATAAACTATAGCTCCCAATATCAGACATTTCTGTTCAGATTGTGATAAAACTCCCATAAACATGTACACGCAAAAAAATAATTCTTTCCTCCCAAACGAAATTTTAGACAAGCAAAGATCGTTTCTCATTTGCTTTTCGCTGTAAGGAAGTGTATTTGGAAGAACAGTATATACTTTTTGTGATAAACGTTTATTCTTTTGAACGATGTAAAAACAATTTCATAAAAACTAACTCAAAAAAAAAAATTGCTAATTGCATTTTCCCTCACATCTTTCTCACATCCACGAGGTTTTTTAGTTCTTAACACCTTAACACCTGTAATACCAACAATGTAGAAGAAATTATACGATTTTATAAATTTTTAAATTTTTTTTACCTTTCGCCTGGACGGAGAATCGAACCGCGGACCATGCACTTTGTAAGCCAACACACTAACCACTGAGCTATGTACCTGTTATGGTCATCAATAGATAAATATCCATATAAGTTATATTTATATAGCATAGCTTGCGGCGCCCAAGAACCGAATAAACAAAGTTTATTTAACAGAAACAAACATTTAGTTTGGCACCGTGGAGCAGTGGTTGCTACGTCCGACTTGCATGCCAAGGGTCGTGGGTTCGATCCCCGCTTCGACCAAAGTTTTTTTTTGGTTTTTTTTTTACATATATTCCAGATATGTTCGGAAGATTCCGAAAAAATGTTCAACATTACATTGTAGTATATTAAATTTTGAACTGTAAACTGTGTCTTATTAAAGACCTAAAGTCGGAAAAGAACAGTGTTTGATATAAACGAAATGGACTGTGTTGTTTTTTTCAAAAATAACTTTTTTTATTGAAGAAATAAAAATTAAGTAACAAACGAATTTTTTTAGTGATAAAAGTTTACAATTTTCGAAGCAATTCAAAAAACTCTAACAAAAGAAAAACGTTTTCGGTACACGTTTTCCAAACGTTTTTTTTTTTTTCTTTGCGTGTACCTTCCAAAACTATACCTTTTATACACCACAAACAATGTAAACTAATTCAGTAGGGGTGGTTTAGGCTGTTATATGGGAGCCACCGTGGTGCAATGATCAGCATGCCCGCCTTGTATACACAAGGTCGTGGGTTCGATTCCTGCTTCGATCGAACACCAACAAGTTTTTCAGCGGTGGATTATCCCACCTCAGTAATGCTGGTGACATTTCTGAGGTTTTCAAAGCTTCTCTAAGTGGTTTCACTGCAATGTCGAACGCCGTTCGGACTTGGCTATAAAAAGGAGGTCCTTTGTCATTGAGCTTAACATGGAATCGGGCAGCACTCAGTGATAAGAGAGAAGTTCGCCAATGTGGTATCACAATGGACTGAATAGTCTAAGTGAGCCTGATACATCGGGCTGCCAACTAACCTAACCTAACCTAGGGTATTATATAATCGGACCCGTCCGACTTTCTACTTTACTTACTTCTTTTTATACCCTACACCATAATATAGCATGCCCGCCTTGTATACACAAGGTCGTGGGTTCGATTCCTGCTTCGATCGAACACCAACAAGTTTTTCAGCGGTGGATTATCCCACCTCAGTAATGCTGGTGACATTTCTGAGGTTTTCAAAGCTTCTCTAAGTGGTTTCACTGCAATGTCGAACGCCGTTCGGACTTGGCTATAAAAAGGAGGTCCTTTGTCATTGAGCTTAACATGGAATCGGGCAGCACTCAGTGATAAGAGAGAAGTTCGCCAATGTGGTATCACAATGGACTGAATAGTCTAAGTGAGCCTGATACATCGGGCTGCCAACTAACCTAACCTAACCTAGGGTATTATATAATCGGACCCGTCCGACTTTCTACTTTACTTACTTCTTTTTATACCCTACACCAAAATATACCCCCCCCCCCCCCCCCATTAACCCGAATCGACCCAGAACTTGTTTTTGAATTTTTCGGAAATATTTCATAGCGCATTTATGTAGGTCCTAGGGATTTTAAATCGACTTTTTTTTATTTTGCCCTTTCAGATCGGAAGATATAGGGTGCGACCATATGGTCACATTGGGTACGATTTTTGTTCGTGCAACATGAAAAAAATCGAGTTATTTTACATGTGACCATATGGTAACACTGGGCTGATTCGGGTTAACTTAGTCATTCCGTTTGTAACACATCGAAATATTGCTCTAAGACTCCATAAAGTATATATATTTTGGGTCGTGGTGAAATTCTGAGTCGATCTAAGCATGTCCGTCCGTCTGTTGAAATCACGCTAACTTCCGCACGAGACGAGCTATCGACTTGAAACTTGGCACAAGTAGTTGTTATTGATAGGTCAGATGGTATTGCAAATGGGCCATATCGGTTAACTTTTACGTATAGCCCCCATATAAAAGGATCCCCAGATTTGGATTGCGGAGCCTATAAGAGAAGCAAAATTCATCCGATCCGGTTGAAATTTAGAATGTGGTGTTAGTATATGGTCTCTAACAACCATGCAAAGATTGATCCACATCGGTCCATAATTATATATAGCCCCCATATAAACCGATCCCCAGATTTGGCTTGCGGAGCCCCTAAGAGAAGCAAATTTCATCCGATTCGGGTGAAATTTGATACATGGTGTTGGTATATAGTCTCCAATAACCATGCAAAAATTAGTCCACATCGGTCCATAGTTATATGTAGCCCCCATATAAACCGTTCCCCAGATTTGGCTTGCGGATCCTCTAAGAGAAGAAATTTCATACGATTCGGTTGAAATTTGGTACAACCATGCAAAAATTGGTCCATATCGGTTCAAAATTATATACAGCCCCCCATATAAACCGCTCCCCAGATTTGACCTCCGGAGCCTCTTGAAGGAGCAAAATTCATCTGATCCGGTTGAAACTTAGTACGTGCTGTTATTATATGGTCTCTCACAGCCATGCAAAAATTGGTGTATATTGGTTCATAAGTATATATAGCCCCCCATATAAACCGATCCCCAGATTTGACCTTCGGAGCCTCTTGAGGGAGCAAAATACATCCGATTCGGTTAAAAGTTGGTACGTGGTATTAGTATATAGTCTCTAACAACCATGCAAAAATTGGTCCATAGCGGTCTATAACTATATATAGCCCTTATATAAACCGATCCCCAGATTTGACCTCCGGCGACTCTTGAAGGAGCAAAATTCATCCGATCCGGTTGTTACATTTGGTACATTTCGCTAGAGTATGGCCGATAACAACCATGCCAAAATTGGTCCATATCGGTCTATATTATATATAGCCCCCAAATAAACCGTTCCCCAATCACAGATAAATCACGATTGCCACTCGAGCCAGAAATAATCTACCAAAATTTTATTGCCATAGAAAATTTTGTCAAAATTTTATTTCTATAGAAAATTTTGTCAAAATTTTATGTCTTTAAGAAATTTTGTCAAAATATAATTTCTATAGAAAATTTTGTCAAAAATTTATTTCTATAGAAAATTTTTGTCAAATATTTATTTCTAGAGAAAATATTTGTAAAAGTTTTATTTCTATCGAAAAATTTGTCAAAATTTTATTTCTATAGAAAATTTTGTCAAAAATTTATTTCTATAGAAAATTTTGTCAAAATTTTATGTCTTTAAGAAATTTTGTCAAAATATAATTTCTATAGAAAATTTTGTCAAAAATTTATTTCTATAGAAAATTTTTGTCAAAAATTTATTTCTAGAGAAAATATTTGTAAAAGTTTTATTTCTATCGAAAAATTTGTCAAAATTTTATTTCTATAGAAAATTTTGTCAAAAATTTATTTCTATAGAAAATTTTGTCAAAATTTTATGTCTTTAAGAAATTTTGTCAAAATATAATTTCTATAGAAAATTTATGAAGCATTTCTTAGTTGGAGAGGAAAATTTTGCAAAATCTTCCAAAACATGAAGAATTCTACCAATCAGTAAAAAATCTGCCATTTTTGGTAGCATCGTGTTCATAATTGTATATAGCCCCCATATAAAGCGACCCCCATGTTTCAATTGTTGCTCTATAATTACCGCACAAAAGTTCGTATCGGTTCGTAATTATTTCTTCCCTGTATATACCGGTTAAGAACATTAATATATACGTACTTAATCGACATTTCTACTACTTCTATGTCTACTTTATATCCCTCATGGACTAACTTACAATTTAGAAGATGATTTTAAGAAGTTTTAAGATGCCTCGCCATCGGCCGCAAATTTCGATCTAAATTTTCGATACCATATCATATCCGTCAAATGTGTTGGGTGCTATATATAAAGGTTTGTCTCAAATACATACATTTAAATATCACTCGATCTGGACAGAATTTGATAGACTTCTACAAAATCTATAGACTCAAATTTTAAGTCGGCTAATGCACTAGGGTGGAACACAATGTTAGTAAAAAATATGGGAAACATTTAAATCTGAGGCAATTTTAAGGAAACTTCACAAAAGTTTATTTATGATTTATCGCTCGATATACATGTATTAGAAGTTTAGGAAAATTAGAGTAATTTTTACAAGTTTTCGACCAAGCAGTGGCGATTTTACAAGGAAAATGTTGGTATTTTGACCATTTTTGTCGAAATCAGAAAAACATATATATGGGAGCTATATCTAAATCGGAATCGATTTCAACCAAATTTTGCACGCATAGCTACAATGCTAAATCTAGTCCCTGTGCAAAATTTCAACCAATTTGGGCCAAAACTCTGGATTTTAGGACCATATTAGTCCATATCGAGCGAAAGATATATATGGGAGCTATATCTAAATCTGAACCGATTTCTTCCAAAATCAATGGGGTTCTATTCTGACCCAAATTAGGAACATGTGCCAAATTTGAAGACGATTGGACTTAAATTGCGACCTAGACTTTGATCACAAAAATGTGTTCGCAGACGGACGGGCGGACAGACGGGCATGGTTATATCGACTCAGGGACCCACCCCGAGCATTATTGCTAAAGACACCACGTATCTATCTCGTCTCCTTCTGGGTGTTACAAACATATGCCCTAACTTATAATACCCTGTTCCACAGTGTGGCGCAGGCTATAAAAATTAAGAAATATGTGCTCGCAGGTACATTTGAATTTAATTGAAACCAATGAATAAAATATTAAAATCGATTTTTGATAGTCGAAATTAAAAAAAACAAGTATATAAAGCACTAAGTTCGGCCGGGCCGAATCTTAAATACCCACCACCATGAACCAAATATTAGGGTTTCCTTTGAAATTTCAGGAGGGCTTGAGGACTTGAGGATACTTCCCGAAGATAAATTTAAAGATTTCACCTATGAGGACTATATCAGATTCTGGATTTATAAGAACCATTTTTATTTGAGTTTTAGAGGAATCATTGACATCTCTTGTAAGTGTGCAAGAAAATTATAAAATAACGTCTTGATTTGAAATCTTAAATCTGTAGAAGTAAAATCTTGAAATTTTACATTGAGTTTCAAGCAATTTTCATGATCAGTGCGCCTTCTACACCCTCAAGAAGTGAAGTCGGTCTATATAGAGGCATTACCAAATGGACCGATAAAAACTTAATCCGATACACGTTTTTGTGAGCCTAAAATACCTGAAAATTTACAATTTCAGGCAAATCAGATAAAAACTACGGTTTCTAGAAACCCAAGGAGTTAAATCGGGAGATCGTTTTTATGGGGGCTATACTAAAATATGGACCGATACTCACCGTTTTCGGTGCACCTCTTTATGATCCGAAAATACCTCTAGATTTCCAATTTCAGGCAAATTGCATAAAAACTTCGGATTCTAGAAGCCCAAGAAGTAAAATCGGGAAATCGGTCTATATGGGGGCTATACCAAAATATGGACCGATACTCACCATTTTCGGCACACCTCTTTATGGTCCTAAAATACCTCTAGATTTCCAATTTCAGACAAATTGGATAAAAACTACGGTTTCTATAAGCCCAAGACCCCAAATCGGGAGATCGGTCTATATGGGGGCTATACCAAAATATGGACCGATACTCACAATTTTTGGCACACGTATTTGTGGTCCTACAATACCTCTAGATTTCCAATTTCAGGTAAATTGAATAAAAACTGCGGTTTCTATAAGCCCAAGAAGTAAAATGGGGAGATCGGTCTATATGGGGGCTATACCAAAACATGGACCGATACTCACCATTTTTGGCACACCTCTTTATGGTCATAAAATAACTCTAGATTTCAAATTTCAGGAAAATTGGATAAAAACTACGATTTCTATAAGCCCAAGACCCCAAATCGGGAGGTCGGTCTATATGGGGGCTATACCAAAATATGGACCGATACTCACAATTTTTGGCACACGTATTTGTGGTCCTACAATACCTCTAGACTTCCAATTTCACGTAAATTGAAGAAAAACTGCGGTTTCTATAAGCCCAAGAAGTAAAATGGGGAGATCGGTCTATATGGGGGCTATACCAAAACATGGACCGATACTCACCATTTTTGGCACACCTCTTTATGGTCATAAAATACCTCTAGATTTCAAATTTCAGGAAAATTGGATAAAAACTACGATTTCTATAAGCCCAAGACCCCAAATCGGGAGGTCGGTTTATATGGGGACTATATCAAAACCTTGACCGATATAGCCCATCTTCGAACTTGACCTGCCTGCAGACAAAGGACGAGTTTGTGCAAAATTTCAGCACGATTGCTTCATTATTGAAGACTGTAGCGTGATTACAACAGACAGACAGACAGACAGACAGACAGACAGACAGACGGACAGACGGACATCGTTATATCGTCTTAGAATTTCTCCCTGATCAAGAATATATATACTTTATATAGTCGGAAATCGATATTTCGATGTGTTACAAACGGAATGACAAACTTATTATACCCCCGTCACCATTCTATGGTGGTGGGTATAAAAAACGATTAATTTTAGGTTAATAATCAATTTCGACTTTAGATATTCATGCCAAAATTCGATTCGTAGATCCCATATCGGTCCATAATTATATTCAGTCCTCATATAAGCCGATCCCATGGTTTAACTTCTAGCGCCTTAGAAAGGTATATATTTTTTCCGATCCTCATGAAATTTGGCCCTCTAATTTCCATGCAAAAATAGGTTCATACACTGAAGAAAAGCATGCCCGGTTTCAAAGATTTTGTTGTTACACTAATGATTTTGATATTGATTCCGAGCCAAAGAAGCAGAGAATTGAAGTAAGGATACTTTTAAAGCAAAATTCTTTTTTTAATATGAATTTTGCGCACTTTATTCTAGGAGAAAAATTTTAATTTATTTGTTTTATCAAAAGTGTCAACTTCAAGCGGAAATTGTGCTATGTTTTCAAGTAAAAACGTCTTTAAAATAAATATTTGAAACACGTGTCCTTTTTTAAACATTTATAGCTTTTATTCATTGAAATGAAAATGAAAAAATTTTTACATGTACACTGTACTCTACGAAAAAGAGCAGGCCAGACTCTGCGACGTTAGCAGCTGTGAAAGGCATCTGCAGTGAAAAATTTACATTGGTTTTATTTTGTTGCTGAAGTGAAAACTTGAAAAAATTGTCATTTCGGCATAATTGCATTTAGAAAAGGGTTCTTCTGCAACAATGAAAGAAAACTAACAACTGGTCTGTGTGTGTGTGTTAAGAACAACCACAAAATGCAGGGCAAGTTGAAGGCATCAGATGGCAAATAAGAAACCGACTATGCAACAAACCAAACAGCCAACCAACCAAAGAGACAAACTAAGAATCAACAATGAGACTCTGTTTAGCTTTGAGAACAACAAACAGTACCAGCAAATACCACAAAACAAAGCTGGGTGCTAACCAGTTGAGAATTTGTCAAGTAAAAACCATGAATGTTTGTGTGAAAAGGGCAAATGAGCGAAGATATTGTTAGGCCAAAGAAGACTAAACAAATCGTTATGTTCTCACATTATATGTCAGGGTAAAAAAGAGTAGAGTAGTGGCAAAAATAAAACAAAACTAAATTTAATTGTCATTGTACAATCGAGGCTATTCATCTAATCCAATCCATTTAAAAATAAGTTTTTAGTAGATATGCTTAATTGGGTTGCAATAGTGACATATACATAAGTCATGCGGATTACTTTTCTCCGCTTGCTTTTGGTCCGTGGCGGAATAAATGAAAACCCCGATCCATTATAGCGTTCTGTTTGTCGAAACCAATTCTACCAAAAAGGTAGATTAGTAGAATTCTTGATGATTTGGCAGAATATGGAAATAACCCTCTCCAAGTAAGAGGTACTTCACAAAACTTTCTATAGCAAATAAATTTCTATAGAAATCAAATGTTGAGAAAAATTTTCTATAAAAATAAAATTTTGACAAAATTTTCTATGGAAAAAAAATTTGACAAAATTTTCTGCGGAAACAAAAATTCTAAAGAAAAGAATTACAAAATTTTCAGTAGATGTTAAATTTGATAAATTTTTTTTTAGAAAAAAAATTTGACAATTTTTTTCATAGAATAATTTTCTATAGGAATAAAACTTTGACAAAATTTTCTATAAAAATAAAATGTTGACAAAATTTTCTATAAAACTAAACTTTTGACAAAATTTTCTATAGAAACAAAATTTTGACAAAATTTTCTATAAAAATAAACGTTTGACAAAATTTTCTTTAGAAATACAATTTTGACAAAATTTCCTATATAAATACAATTTTGACAAAATTTTCTATAGAAATAAAATTTCTGCGGAAACAAAAATTCTAAAGAAAAGAATTACAAAATTTTCAGTAGATGTTAAATTTGATAAATTTTTTTTTTAGAAAAAAAATTTGACAATTTTTTTCATAGAATAATTTTCTATAGGAATAAAACTTTGACAAAATTTTCTATAAAAATAAAATGTTGACAAAATTTTCTATAAAACTAAACTTTTGACAAAATTTTCTATAGAAACAAAATTTTGACAAAATTTTCTATAAAAATAAACGTTTGACAAAATTTTCTTTAGAAATACAATTTTGACAAAATTTCCTATATAAATACAATTTTGACAAAATTTTCTATAGAAATAAAATTTTGACAAAATTTTCTATAGAAATAAAATTTTGACAAAATCTTTTACAGAAATAAAATCTTGACAAAATTTTCTACAGAAATAAATAACATTTTGTCAAAATTTTCAATAGAAATAAATTTTCGACAAAATTTTCTATAGACATAAAATTTTCGAAAAAAAATGTCTATAAAAATGAATTTTGACAAAATTTTCTTTAGAAATACAATTTTGACAAAATTTTCTATAGAAATACAATTTTGACAAATTTTCTATAAATATAAAATTTTGACAAAATTTTGTATAGAAATAAAATCTTTGACAAAATTTTGTATAGAAATCAAATCTTTGACAAAATGTTCTACAGAAATACAGTTTTGACAAAATTTTCTATAGAAATAAAATTTTGACAAAATTTTCTATAGAAATAAAATTTTGAAAAAATTTTCTATAAAAATAAAATCTTTGACAAAATTTTCTAGAGAAATAAAATTTTGACAAAATTTTCCATAGAAATCAAAATTATGACAAAATTTTCTATAGATGTAAAATTTTGACAAAATTTTCTATAGAAATAAAATCTTTGAAAAAATTTTCTACAGAAATAACATTTTGACAAAATTTTCCATAAAAATCAAAATTTTGACACAATTTTCTATAGAAATAAAATTTTGACAAAATTTTCTATAGAAATAAAATCTTTGACAAAATTTTCTATAGAAATATAATTTTGACAAAATTTTCTATAGAAATAAAATTTTGACAAAATTTTGTATAGAAATAAAAATTTGACAAAGTTTTCTATAGAAATAAAATTTTGACAAAATTTTCTATAGAAATAAAATTTTGACAACATTTTCTATAGAAATAAAAATTTCGCCAACTGTTCTATAGAAATAAAATTTTGACAAAATGTTCTATAGAGATAAAATTTTGACAAAATTTTCTATATAAATAAAATTTTGACAAAATTTTCTATAGAAATAAAATTTTGACAAAATTTTCTATAGAAATGAAATTTTGACAAAATTTTCGATTGAAATAAAAATTTGACAAAGTTTTCTATAGAAATAAAATTTTAACAAAATTTTCTAAAGAAATAAAATTTTGACAAAATTTTCTATAGAAATAAATTTTTACCAAATATTCTATAGAAATAAAATTTTGACAAAATGTTCGTGGAAATAAAATTTTGACAAAATTCTCATGGAAATAAAATTTTGACAAAATTTTCTATAGAAATAAAATTTTGACCATATTTTCTATAGAAATTAATTTTTAACAAAATTTTCTACAGAAATAACATTTTGACAAAATTTTCTATGGAAATACAATTTTGACAAAATTTCCTATAGAAATAAAATTTTGACAAAATTTTCTATAGAAACAAAATTTCCTATAGAAATAAAACCTTGACAAAATTTTCAATAAAACTAAAATTTTAACAAAATTTTCTATAAAACCAAAATTTTAACAAAATTTTCTATAAAACAAAAAAAATTGTATATAGAAAAAAAATTTTGTCAAAATTTTTTATAGATATAAACTTTTGACAAGATTTTCTATAGAAGTGAAATTTGGACATAATATTCTATAGAAGTAAAATTTTGACAACATTTTCTATAGAAATAAAATTTTGACAAAATTTTCGATAGGAATTAAATTGTGACAAAATTTTCATTAGACATAAAGTTTTGACAAAATTTTCTATGGAAGTAAAAAATGTTGACACAATTTTTTATGGAAATAACAATAATTTAACAAATATTACAAAAAAAAGTTTGACATAATTTTCCACGGAAATAAAATTTTGACAAAATTTTTTATAAAACTAAAATTTTGACAAAATTTTCCATGGAAATAAAATTTTGACAAAATTTTCTATAAAACTAAAATTTTGAAAAAATTTTCTGAGCAAATAACATTTTGACAAAATTTTCTATAGAAGTAAAAAATTTGACAAAATTTGCTATAGAAATAAAAATTTGAACAATTTTCTATAGAAATAAAAATTTGACAAAATTTTATTTCTATAGAAATATTATTTTGCACAATAAGATTTTTTTGTAGTTGTTTGGTAAAATTTTCTCCAAATTTTGTTAGACCCGTCCTTCCAGTTTAAAATTTCAATGGCTAGCTTTACCCCAATATTGAAAAGAAAATGCGAAATACCAATGTCCACAAGGATACCTTGTGCTTGTTGTCTTTTACCTGGAAACATATGATTCGAATATAATTGCAAATATTTTCTGAAAAAAAAAAACAAGATTTTCCCACATATCAAATAACATCACATAGAAACTCTAATATCTAACTCTGTCCATTTTTGGGTTACAAATGGAATTTTCCTCCATATATGGATTTCCAAATAATGCCGTTTCCATTGAAGTAACAGCTGCATGCATGTTCAATTATTGTTGGTGCTTTTCATCAGCAAACATGTTGCTGCTGAATTGATACAAAAAATCATAAGAAATGAGATTCCAGTGTATAATGAATTCTTCAAAAAGGAAGTCAATGCAGGGCCACTGCATGCATCAGCTGAACGAAAGAAACCCTCAATGAAATTATTTTTTCTCATTTTCATCAGCAGTCGACTTCATCGACATCTCATCATCAACATCGTCATCGTCATGAATGTGAGAAGACATGTCATGCCAGTATGTATATGGATGATTCACTTGAAGAGATGATTGTCAATGCTTGAAAATGATGACTAAAAATGAGAGCATGTGAATTACAAAAAAAAAAAAACAAAACAAAACTACAACAAAACCTAAGGGGATACGAGTAAACAAATAGAAGCACATACGCAATGCTACATTGCAAATTTCATTTGCACGTATTTTTCTACACATACCCATACACACACACTCACATATGCACAGTTCATTTGATGCAAGCATGCATGGTAAACAAATACGGTAAAATATCAACAGTTCTAATGTGTGCCAGCTTTAGTAAAATTATTTGGCTCACGAATAGATTCTTCTTGGTTCGTACAAAAGGGTTTGACTGTGATGACAATGTTGCCATATATCTGCCATAGAACTTTATCGAAAATTTAAATGAATATATGATCCTTTCATGTACATACAGTTAGCAAAAAAAGTTGTATCCCTATCAATTTGAAGTAAATTGTGAAAGGACATGAAAAATATGAACTAAGTATATATGTATTATATATTAAATTAAAGCCTGAGATCCGGACTACAAAATAGAAAAAAAACTATTTCAGATTTAATTCTGTTTACACAGAAAAAAATATCACCAAAATATTTCCAATTAAAAAGTTAATTGAAGTTGAAAATTTTTTTAATTAATAAATTAATTGATACAATTAACTTTTTAATCATGATAGAAACATTAAGTTAATTAAGTCAATGATTGAAAATTTTAAAAATTTTAATTAAAAAATTAATTGATACAATTAACTTTTTAATCAAATTCGGAAGACTAATTCAGTTAAAAAGTGCTGATTTTTTTTTAAATTAAAAATGTATTTCAAACAAACATTTGTTAATCCAAATAAAAACTCTAAGCCAATTCAGAAAGTAATTAAAAATAGTTACCTTTTTTAAAATAAATTAATTGAGTTTTACAATCAACATCAATTAAATTTTTAATTGAATCAATTAAAAAATTAATTGAAATTTGCTAAAAAATCAATTAATTTTTTAATCAAGAATTTTTTCTATGCCCAATTAAAACTGTGATTGATACTATCATTTTCGTGATTGAAGACATTTCAATTAAAAAATTAATTGGATCAATTAATTTGGTGATTGAATCAGAAAAAAATTTTTTTGTGTGTAGGGAAAAAAGACAAAGACAAAAACGAGTTAAACTTGTACACTAAAAATAAATAAAACAAGTAAGGAAAGTCTAAAGTCGGGCGGGGCCGACTATATTATACCCTTCACCACTATGTATACCAACATGTTTGATATCATCTTAACAACTTCAAATTTGTTAGGAACCATTCTCATATACAAATATTTAAATATTTTTATTAAACTTTCACAAACTCTCTAGACTTTAAATTAAAATTTTTTAATGACCAGGATGGACCACAATGTTAGTAAAAACAAGTAAAGAAAGTCTAAAGTCGGGCGGGACGGACTATATTATGCCCTGCACCACCTTGTAGATCTAAATTTTCGATACCATATCACATCCGTCAAATGTGCTGGGTGCTATATATAAAGGTTTTTTCCCAAATACATACATTTAAATATCACTCGATCTGGACAGAATTTGATAGAAATCTACAAAATCTATAGACTCAAAATTTAAGTCGGCTAATGCACTAGGATGGAACACAATGTTAGAAAAAAACTATGGGAAACGTTTAAATCTGAAGCAATTTTAAGGAAACTTCGAAAAAGTTTATTTATGATTTATCGCTCGATAAATATGTATTAGAAGTTTAGGAAAATAAGAGTCATTTTTACAACTTTTCGACTAAGCAGTGGCGATTTTACAAGGAAAATGTTACCAACATTGACCATTTTTGTCGAAATCAGAAAAACATACACGGGAGCTATATCTAAATCTGAACCGATTTCAACCAAATTTGGCACGCATAGCTACAATGCTAATTCTACTCCCTGTGCAAAATTTCAACTAAATCGGAGTTAAAAATTGGCCTCTGAGTGTAAATCGGGCGAAAGCTATATATGGGAGCTATATCTAAATCTTTACGATTTTAACCAAATTTGGCACGCATAGCTACAATGCTAATTCTACTCCCTGTGCAAAATTTCAACTAAATCGGAGTTAAAAATTGGCCTCTGAGTGTAAATCGGGCGAAAGCTATATATGGGAGCTATATCTAAATCTTTACGATTTTAACCAAATTTGGCACGCATAGCTACAATGCTAATTCTACTCCCTGTGCAAAATTTCAACTAAATCGGAGTTAAAAATTGGCCTCTGTGGTCATATGAGTGTAAATCGGGTGAAAGCTATATATGGTAGATATATCTACATCTGAACCGATTTCAACCAAATTTGGCACGCATAGCTAAAATGCTAATTCTACTCCTTGTGCAAAATTTCAACTAAATCGGAGCAAAAAATTGGCCTCTGTGGTCATATGAGTGGAAATCGGGCGAAAGCTATATATGAAAAGCTATATATAAATCTGAACCGATTTCAACCAAATTTGGCACGCATAGCTACAATGCTAATTCTACTTCCTGTGCAAAATTTCAAATAAATCGGAGCAAAAAATTGGTCTCTGTGGTCATATGAGTGTAAATCGGGCGAAAGCTATATATGGGAGCTATATCTAAATCTGAACCGATCTCAATAAAATTTGGCACACTAGACTACACCACTAATTGAACTCCTAGTGCAAAATTTCAACTAAATTGGGGTAAAACTCTGGCTCCTGGGACCGTATTAGTCCATATCGGGCGAAAGATATATATGGGAGCTATATCTAAATCTGAACCGATTCCTTCCAAAATCAATAGGTATCTATTCTGAGCCAAAACACATACTTGTGCCAAATTTAAAGTCGATTGGACTAAAACTGCGACCTAGACTTTGATTACAAAAATGTGTTCACGGACAGACGGACAGACGGACATGGCTATATCGACTCAGGAGCCCAACCTGAGCATTTTTGCCAAAGACACCATGTGTCTATCTCGTCTCCTTCTGGGTGTTGCAAACATATGCACTAACTTATAATACCCTGTTCCACAGTGTGGAGCAGGGTATAACAAGTAAAGAAAGTCTAAAGTCGGGCGGGACCGACTATATTATGCCCTGCACCACCTTGTAGATCTAAATTTTCGATACCATATCACATCCGTCAAATGTGCTGGGTGCTATATATAAAGGTTTTTCCCAAATACATACATTTAAATATCACTCGATCTGGACAGAATTTGATAGACTTCTACAAAATCTATAGACTCAAAATTTAACTCGGCTAATGCACTAGGGTGGAACACAATGTTAGTAAAAAACAAGTATATAAAGCACTAAGTTCGGCCGGGCCGAATCTTAAATACCCACCACCATGAACCAAATATTAGGGTTTCCTTTGAAATTTCAGGAGGGCTTGAGGACTTGAGGATACTTCCCGAAGATAAATTTAAAGATTTCACCTATGAGGACTATATCAGATTCTGGATTTATAAGAACCATTTTTATTTGAGTTTTAGAGGAATCATTGACATCTCTTGTAAGTGTGCAAGAAAATTATAAAATAACGTCTTGATTTGAAATCTTAAATCTGTAGAAGTAAAATCTTGAAATTTTACATTGAGTTTCAAGCAATTTTCATGATCAGTGCGCCTTCTACACCCTCAAGAAGTGAAGTCGGTCTATATAGAGGCATTACCAAATGGACCGATAAAAACTTAATCCGATACACGTTTTTGTGAGCCTAAAATACCTGAAAATTTACAATTTCAGGCAAATCAGATAAAAACTACGGTTTCTAGAAACCCAAGGAGTTAAATCGGGAGATCGTTTTTATGGGGGCTATACTAAAATATGGACCGATACTCACCGTTTTCGGTGCACCTCTTTATGATCCGAAAATACCTCTAGATTTCCAATTTCAGGCAAATTGCATAAAAACTTCGGATTCTAGAAGCCCAAGAAGTAAAATCGGGAAATCGGTCTATATGGGGGCTATACCAAAATATGGACCGATACTCACCATTTTCGGCACACCTCTTTATGGTCCTAAAATACCTCTAGATTTCCAATTTCAGACAAATTGGATAAAAACTACGGTTTCTATAAGCCCAAGACCCCAAATCGGGAGATCGGTCTATATGGGGGCTATACCAAAATATGGACCGATACTCACAATTTTTGGCACACGTATTTGTGGTCCTACAATACCTCTAGATTTCCAATTTCAGGTAAATTGAATAAAAACTGCGGTTTCTATAAGCCCAAGAAGTAAAATGGGGAGATCGGTCTATATGGGGGCTATACCAAAACATGGACCGATACTCACCATTTTTGGCACACCTCTTTATGGTCATAAAATAACTCTAGATTTCAAATTTCAGGAAAATTGGAAAAAAACTACGATTTCTATAAGCCCAAGACCCCAAATCGGGAGGTCGGTCTATATGGGGGCTATACCAAAATATGGACCGATACTCACAATTTTTGGCACACGTATTTGTGGTCCTACAATACCTCTAGACTTCCAATTTCACGTAAATTGAAGAAAAACTGCGGTTTCTATAAGCCCAAGAAGTAAAATGGGGAGATCGGTCTATATGGGGGCTATACCAAAACATGGACCGATACTCACCATTTTTGGCACACCTCTTTATGGTCATAAAATACCTCTAGATTTCAAATTTCAGGAAAATTGGATAAAAACTACGATTTCTATAAGCCCAAGACCCCAAATCGGGAGGTCGGTTTATATGGGGACTATATCAAAACCTTGACCGATATAGCCCATCTTCGAACTTGACCTGCCTGCAGACAAAGGACGAGTTTGTGCAAAATTTCAGCACGATTGCTTCATTATTGTGCTAATTCTACTCCCTATAATGCTAATTCTACTCCCTGTGCAAAATTTCAACTAAATCGGAGCAAAAAATTGGCTCTGTGGTCATATGAGTGTAAATCGGGCGAAAGCTATAAATGGAAGCTATATCTAAATCTGAACCGATTTCAACCAAATTTGGCACGCATAGCTACAATGCCTATTCTACTCCCTGTGCAAAATTTCAATCAAATCGGAGTAAAAGATTGGCCACTGTGGTCATATGAGTGTAAATCGGGCGAACGATATATATGGGAGCTATATCTAAATCTGAACCGATTTCAATAAAATTTGGCACACTTGATAACACTACTAATTGTACTCCTAGTGCAAAATTTCAACCAAATTGGTCCATATCGGGCGAAAGATATATATGGGAGCTATATCTAAATCTAAACCGATTTCAATAAAATTTGGCACACTTGACTATAGTACTAATTGTTTTTCTTGCGCAAAATTTTAAGCAATTAGGGTAAAACTCTGGCTCCTGCGGCCATATAAGTCCATATCGGGCGAAATATATATATAGCCCACCCTGAGCATTTTTGTCAAAGACACCATCTGTCTATCTCGTCTCCTTCTGGGTGTTGCAAGCATATGCACTAACTTATAATACCCTGTTCCACAGTGTGGAGCAGGGTATAAAAATCGACAAATGCGAAAATTTTTAACTTTTTGGGACAAAAAACTATTTTTATACCCTCCACCATAGGATGGGGGGTATATTAACTTTGTCATTCCGTTTGTAACACATCGAAATATTGCTCTAAGACCACATAAAGTATATATATTCTGGGTCGTGGTGAAATTCTGAGTCGATCTAAGCATGTCCGTCCGTCCGTCTGTTGAAATCACGCTAACTTCCGAACGAAACAAGCTATCGACTTGAAACTTGGCACAAGTAGTTGTTATTGATGTCGGATGGTATTGCAAACGGACCATATCGGTCCACTTTTACGTATAGCTCCCATATAAACGGACCCCCAAATTTGGCTTGCGAGGCCTCTAAGAGAAGCAAATTTCATCCGATCCGGCTGAAGTTTGGTACATGTTGTTAGTATACGGTCTCTAACAACCATGCAAAAATTGGTCCACATCGGTCCATAATTATATATAGCCCCCATATAAACCGATCCCTCGATCACCAGATTTGACCTCCGGAGCCTCTGATTCAGTTGAAATTTGGTACATGGTGTTAGTATATGGTCTCAAATATCCATGCAAAAATTGGTCGAAATCGGTTAATAATTATATATAGCCCCAATATAAACCGATCCCCAGATTTGACCTCCGAAGCCCCTTGGAAGAGCAAAATTTATCAGATTCGGTTGAAATTTGGTACGTGATGTTAGTATATGGTATCCAACAACCATGCAGGAGTTGGTCCATATCAGTCCATAATCATATATAGCCCCCATAAAAACCTATCCCCAGATTTGACCTCCGGTGCCTTTTGGAGAAGCAAAATTCATCCGATCTGGTTGAAATTTGGTACGTGGTGGTAGTATATGATATTTAACAACCATGCCAAAAGTGGTCCATATCAGTCCATAATCATATATAGCCCCCATATAAACCGATCCCGAGATTTGGTTTTGGAGCCTCTTAGAGGAGCAAATTTCATCCGAGTCAGTTGAAATTTGGTACATTGTGCTAGTATATGGCCGTTAACAACCATGCCTAACTAGGTCCATATCGGTCTATAGTTATACATATTTAGCCCTCAGATAAATCGATCCCCAATCACACAAAAATTGGTCCATATCAAGTTCATAATTGTATATAACAACCACATAAGCGACCCCCATATTTCAATTCTGGCTCTCTACGTATCGTGCAAAAAGTCAATATCGATTCGTAATTATTTGTAGACTTAACTATACATAACTTTTTGTCTAATATTTACCACCTATGGACTAACTCACAATTTAAAAAACGATGTTAAGAAGTTTTAAGATACCACAACCCAAGTATTTCGATTGTGGATGACAGTCTTTCGTAAAAATTTCTACGCAATCCATGGTGGAGGGTACATGAGATTCGGCCTGGCCGAAATACAATTAAATACAATTTTTAGGGAATCAAAAATATGAATTAAAACCTCCATAACTTTTGAACTAATTATGATATCGTTATGATTGTTTCTAAGTTTTGCAGGGAAAATTGTTTCAAGAAACTTTGCTGAATACACCATTCCCAAAGTTCGTATCGAAAATCCCAAAAGTGGGGAAAATATTAAAAAAAGTGTTATACCCTTGTGTATAATTAAACACATGCACTACACACCACACAACACACATTCTTCACACCTCTCAAAACGTCAGTTGTTCTGACTCACAGACTTCGGATCGAAAAATTTATACAGCTGATTTTTTAAATCGTAATATTGTTCAATGAACTGTGTAAAATTTATTAAAGTTTCACAATATTTTATTTGTGTTAAAACCGTCTAACTTTGTACACTTACTAATATGACTAAAATCAAATTACGTTGTTAGCTCAAATTTAAAAATTATTTTAATTATATTGACAATAAAATTTATTGGTATTTTTTGGGTGCATACCATATATATTGAACAAGGTCCTTGTCATAATCTAATTTGAATTTAATAAATATTCAAATGCTAAAAAAAAACTTTTCACAAATTTTGAGCATATTCCCAAAATTTGTTTTCTGATCGAATTTATTCACATTTCCCGACTGAAATTTCATTCAAAGTTCTTCTCACTAGGTAATGGCAACTTTGTTGCAATTTTATGATTGCTTTCCCCGCTCTCTTTTAAATAGGTTTGCAAGGCAATGCATATGCATGTGTTGGAAGATTGTTATTGTAATTACATGTAATGCAAGTACTTTTATCCTTTTGAGACACATACAAGAGCACCGCAGTCATCTTCATCTCTTCAGCTACACGAATGCATTCATACACATGTATGTATATGTAGGCTAGCTTAGGCATTGACGATGAGAATACATGACGGCGTATGATGGTATGATGTGGTGAATATCTTGTGTTGAAGTGTCTTCAAGTATAAAGAAATGAAATTGTGAAACAACAGAGCATACACACATAAGTCCCATAAAAATTATCTTCTTGAAGTAGAAAAGCAATAACAACAACATGACATCAACAAACAAACAAAACAAAACAAAAAAACTGCATACCTAAAGTAGGCGAAGAGCACTTGGTAATATACTCTCCTCGTTATACAAAATACTGACAAACTTCTATATTTTACTCTCTTTTCTACTCTTTCATACTCTCCCAACAGCCTCGTTTTGTATCTTCTTATGCCCCCCTCATTGGCTTTGCCTATTTTACTGGTGGATGGTAGCATGTGTTACAAGTTTTTTCTCATTACATTTGTTTAGTTAGTGTTGCTGTAGAGTGTGTGCGTGTGTGTGTGTATTTTTTGTGAAGCGCTTGTCGCGCTTATTTTCCATTCTAGCAAACTGTATACAAATGACTGCTATCCTTACAGCTTCA